>NW_026712208.1:977180-1119296 GCF_030504385.1 Musca domestica
CGATGTTTTTGGCTGTAATTAAGACATTAGGGTAATCGTAAAACTTCTAACATTTTCTGATATGTGGATTACTCTTGCGTCACCTTGTAGTGGTTGGAACATCACAAACCATTCGAAAACACACCCCTTTAACGGATTTGTCTAAAATTGCTAATGTATATAACGATACCTACCGATATTCGATATTTTTGTATTTTTAGTTCATAATGGGTTCTGCCTCAGCTCTAGATGACGGCCTCTACAAATGGCTAATAACTTAGTTTTTATCAATCCCATCAACATGGGTATCGAATGAAAGGTCTCAACAAGTAGAATAAAATTTACTATGCAAAATTGAAGTATAAAGTGGCCACCGCTATTACATGGCTGATAACAAATTTTAATCAATCCCACCAATATAAGTATCGAATAAAATGGCTTGACAAGAAGAATACAGTGCAGTATACAAACTCAATTTTTAAGATGGGTGTAGCCACTAAATGGCGTGTAATAATAATATTTAAATTTAGAAATTTCATATGTAATTTAGGAATCTGATTAATCCAGCCTGAATCCACCACCAGAGTCAAGATTTTGTAACGTGTTAAGGATGGTGTGGTGTTAGGGTGGCTAAAAGGTTAAGGGGAAAGGTTAAAACGCGCTGAGTTTTGTGTGGCATAAGGGTGGATAAAAATGATATGTCGTTTGCGTTTTCCCATCAATACTCAGGCGCATCTTGTTGTACATAGCCTTGTCCCTTTATTGGACTTCTAGGGAGTCGACCGTTTAAATGTCCAGTAATCGTGGGGACAAAATGGTAAAAAATATAAACAATTTAAAAAGCAGTAAGTTCGGCCAGGCCGAACTTTGAATACCATCCACCACTTGGAACGAAATTAAAATAATCAAAAACAAAATCCGTTCAAAATTCTGATAAAATCTTAAGAATACCGAATATAGGCGTTATATTGGGGGCTCTACGGCGTGAACCTACATAGGCTTTGTTTGTCATAAGCCATTATCATATTCAAATTCGAAACTTCGAAACCGTATATAGGGAGGTAACGTTATATCGGAGCTAAACGAAGACCTGGACCTGTATAGACAATTTCCGGTCACTGGCTGCAGTATCCATTATAAACTTAAAATACGACATCTCAAACGATTTCGGTGAGTATTGTACCTAAAATCGTCAAAATACTGAATATAAGGAGGTACTGATATATGGGGCCTATACGAAGGCGTGGACCTGCATACACAATTTTCTGTCACAGACTGTATTTCCAATTGCGAACTTTAAATATGTAATTTGAAACTACTCCAGTGAATAATGACGCCAAAATCATCAAGATACGAAATATTGGGAGATGTCATTATATGTGGCCTATATGAAAACGTGGACCTACATGGCACTTTCATGATCTTAACCTGCCTACTGACAAAATAAACATGTGTGCAAAATTTTAGTCTGCTATCTCAATTCGTTCGAAAGATAGCGTGATTAGAACAGACAGAAAGACGGACATAGCTAAATCGACTTAAAATTTTACGCTGATCAGGAATACATATACTTTGTTGGGTCTGACATGAGTATTTCGAGGAGTTACAAACGCAATGACAAAATTAACACACTCCCTAGTATTGTGGAGGGTATAAAAATTCAGACACAAATAAAACAGAAACTCAACACAACGTAAACGAAGGCTTTAAAAAGCGAAACCACTGTCGGAAACTATTAGCGAAAAATGTGGGAACAATGGCATCAGACAGAATTATTGATTGTCGACGAGATTTCCAGATGATATGTAAGATGGGCGGTCGATTAAGGCAAATTAAGTACTGTGAAAATGAGTTTTTTGAGTAGTAAACGTATTATTTTCAATGTCTTTTTCCACTGTCTCCTATAAACGATCAGAACATGTGTTTTCAAACAGCCAGAATATCTTCAACCAGCTACACATCTCTGGCGGTTATTATTGTGTGAATTAACTGAACATATGCGTCACAATGTGACAAGGCTTTTATTGATATTTCTAATGCTTTGAGAGTCGGTGAGCTAACAACCCAATATTTTAGTATTTTAATGGGAATACTTCTTCAAGACACGAGTGATGAGTTAGCAAAATAAGCGTTAAGGGTATAGTCCAGATGTAGCTTCTGTCCGAATTTATTCGCAAGAGACGGAGTACACGGTTTTATTTTTGTCTAGTCTATGCATATGTTTATAATTCCCACGGCTGTAATTATTTTATTGTTTTTTTTTTTTGTTTTTGGTTTTTAGTACATTTGTTCAATGTTTAATATTGCAATGTATGTTTAACGTACAACTGTTTAACTTAGAAAGTGTTTTTACATATTATTATTTTATAAGTTTAATTGCATTATACGAAAGGTCTTACTAGTACTTGTACTTTAACGTGGAGCACGCGTTAATTCAGATAATTTTATAGAAAAATATATCCTTTACTTTAAGCTGGAAGTTATTAAAAGTTCGGTTCGGCCGAACTTAATTTTTTTACTTGTTTGTTTTATTATTATGTTTTTATATTTATTTATGTTTTTCGTTGTTGTTTTGTATCGCTTGCTTAATATCTAATCGTAGATTATAATTTTGGAATTTATAGTTGAAATTTAGATTTGTGAGAGGTTCAAGGCAACTATTTTGCTAAAGTTTTCAAATTGTTTGGCCCTCTAGTGCGGTCAAAAGAAGAAAATATGCAGCAAAAGTAAAGAGACTGTGACTTTATGATGGCGTATGTAGAGACATCAAAAAGAAGAAATAGATGCAGTCGATCGGAAGTATAATGCATCTTTTCAACTTTACCTGTGATGCCAGCCTGCGATTAATGGGAAGTTAGATAAGTTTAAAAGAACTCACCCTGCTTCTGTTAATTCAAGTGTTAGTTCAATAGCCTCATTGTTATAGGCCCCGAGTGCGACTAATGAAATACTGCTAAATACAATTTTACCGAAAACGTCAGTAGAAAGGCATATCTCGTTTAGTACTTCGATTCAGGCTTCTCTCGGGAATCAGACTCCGCTTACCTTTATTACATTAAATTATAATTCAAATTCGTGTATGGTAAATAATCCGGCTTTGCTGCCGGGAAACACAGATGTTTTCGAATGCGATTTTCACCCATGGCCCACTTTGAGGGATTTGTTTACCGCTGTATTTATATTTATAATGCTCGTTTAAGCGACAATGAAAGACTTTGTCATTCACGAGATAGTGCCAAAGTTTCCGTTTGCTAATAGTAATTTTGCGCCAGCCTAAAAGGTAATGCCCGGCTTCTTCTTCAAAATCAGTTGCAGGTTTTATTTGAGATTCCTGTGTCCTATAGCAACATTAATTCGAAATTAAATTCGATTTTGACGATATGCGATACTTGTGTTTTTGTGTCTCCAACGACTGCCAACACTTACTCAGACTCTTTGGGAACAGAGTGTGAAGGATACATCCTTTTTTTATCTTGTAAAAACTTACAAGCTCAAGGATCACCACGTTTTCTCCGCATTGCGTTAAATTCAAATTGTGTTATTTGAGAGCCTAAAACCCGCTGATCGGTATAAGGTTTTGAAACGCCATCATCTTTGTATAAATTGTCTTCGTAGCGGTCATCAAGTAAAGAAATGTGATAGCAAACTTAGGTGTTCGAGGTGCAATAAGGCACATCATATAATGTTGCATCAGGAAGATATTATATTGGGTAATTCGTTTAATGTATCTCAAAATTCTAGCTCTGGGCCATCTATTCCACATCGGTTGGAGGTGTACTCCGTCAAGTGCTTCACACCGCTCAGATAGATCCTGCGTCAGAGTCCTCTTTTATTTCAGAGTGACTCCAAAATCGTTTGAAGCTTCTCATATCCTCTGCTAGTGCTGTTGTATCATGAGTTAGTTGTTCGCTCTCAGCTACTGCTAGTAAAGCTTGTCGTATACAAATTAGCAGTCCACTCGATACTTCCCTTGCATTATAATCAAGTGTGATAGTGTGTATACCATTTCATGAAATTGTCCATCATTTTTGATCAATTTAGACTTGAGGACGCAATTCACCGTCATTAGCTTGGCAGATATCAATCTCTTTGAGCCTCGTCCTGTAGAACTGTTGTTTGAACCTGATCATTACCCAAAATTCATATTAGATAGTTGTCGACCGATTTTGTCTGTAAATTTACTGACTCGGAACACAGTTTTTGACTGGCTTGTTACTGGTCCTATTCCAGCAGTCCAGTTTTGAACTTTTGACGTATTGGGTAAAGTTCGAGTCAAGAAAGTAGACCTCCCATAATAGAGTTATTGTTGTTCGCTTCCCTCTGAGAATTTGGCGGGTGCTCAATTGTTGTCGTCTGTCGAAATTAGTAGCTCCAAACCCTTGGGTATTAGGTGGAATGCGCGGTTAGATTGTTTCTTCTCTGCAGTGAACCCTATTTTTAATATATACAGGTACACGAAGTGGGAAGTTCTTTCGGCTATGGCGAAATATTTAGACCCTCGCGAAATATTTTGACCCCAGATTCTGGCAGCGAAGATTGTTATGCGAAAGTTTGGGTGGACAATGTTGGTTGGATGATTTACTTTTGGCAGATAGTGAGGCTGATTGAAAAAGGTTCGTTGAATCATATCCCCACGTAAACTCAATCAGGATTCCCAGATGCATGCAGTATGTTCCAGGAGTTCTGCCAAGCTTCATGTCTTTTCCGTTGCCTCGAAAAAGGAAAACGTAAAATATGAACAAATTTTGTTGGAGATTCGCGAGAAATTCAGAGGAATTGCAGAGAATTCCTGCAAGAAGTTGCCGGCTCCGTCTCTTCCACGTTATCCGATCAGAGCATATCGTGGCATTTTATACCTTCTGGTGTTCTTCACATGGGAGGGTTATGGGAAGCTGGAGTCAAGATTTTTAAATTATATTTTCGAAAGCAAGCTCGAAATCTAAAGTTGATGTACAAAGAATAGTTTTGCTTAGCAAAGAAGCGTGTTTAAATTCCCGTCCACTTTTTCCGATGTCGGACAGTTCTTACGAAATTGCCTCATGTGCGAAGAACAGTAACCGTTATGTCTTTTTAATCAGTATAAGATATTTCAAGACCAGCCTACCATTTTAGTTTGAGGTGGAAATATTAATATTTTGATCATTTACATATGTGGTATAAGTGGAAGTTTCCAGAACGCAAGATATCTATAGACGATCTAGTTGTTTTTCGATATGATCAGCTTCCGATAACGCCATGCAAATGAGGTCGATTCAATATATGACAGCTATATAAAACCTTCGCCCATCATACATTCAAAATTTCACTGGAATTTGACAAGCATAGCATGGTTTGGTGCATCAAATACACGAATAGACAGTACATGTGTATAGAAGCTTTATCCTAATCTTAATCGATTTCAATTTAATTTGACAACCTTATTTTTATACCAAATTCACACACTTTCCAAATGTCATTTATCAATACGTGAAATTGGATCAATTAAATTTTGTACAAAAGTCCATTACACATTTCAAATTTCATTGAAATCGGACATACTCGTACTTAGCGTGTTAGGTGCACCAATTACATGAAATTGGACGAAGATATAATTGTCAGCTATATAAGACATTCCTGTATCAATTAATTTTTGTACTAAAGTCCATTACTCATTTAAAATTTCATTGGAATCGGACAAACATAGCGTGCTTAGTGAATCAAATACATGAAATCGGCCAAAAATATATACGGAAGCGTCATAAAAAGTGGAGAAAAATAGCTTGTTTAGCAAATCAAATGCAAGATCGATTTCACTATAATGTGACATATAAATTTTAACAACAAATTCTATCACAAATTCCATATTTAATTTATCAAATACATGAAATCGTCCCAAAATATATACTGCAGTTTTATCAATATTTAACCCGATTTCAATACCGATTATAATACATTGAATTGGCCGAAAACGTATATGACAGCAAAATAAAAGCTGCTTCCATCACAAATTTTAATTTAATTGGAATTGGACAACCATAGCGTTTTTGGTTTTCAGCACTAAAGTCGATGAAAACGGCCGAAAATATATATGGGAGCTTTATTCAAACTTCGAAAAAATTGAACTTGGCAACCCTATGTCTGAGTAAATGCGTGGTTTAATCGCAGCTGATCGTGAGCTAAATAATTAACATTCAGCTATTTTATTGCTTCTTCTTCGCTTATAATAAGTCGAAAACTCACTTTTGTCTTTAAACAAATAAGGACACATGCAGACTGTGTTCTAAGAGTATTCCCAAAAGCTGCTGAAGCATTGAATGCATAATTTGTTGCAAATAGATTCATTCAGCATGTGCCAAACTCTCACCACAAGATCTTTCAACTCTAAAGTGAGTTTCTTTTATTTGTGTGGCATGTGACCAAAACCTTGGCAATGTACGAGGAAATAGTGTTGTGGTTCACGACATTTAATATCTCCAAAGGCAAATTGATCATTTTGTTGGTGTTCATCAAACTGATCTGAATGGCATTAAAGATGCAATTGACAATATGAAGGTCAAACTGAGTTCGGGTCTGACCGAAATCAAGTCTCATGTTGTCAAATGTAATGACCGGCTTACCAAATGGAATTCATGATCTACTTATGCATGTTTTATCAATTGCCGAGCTCTTTAAAGTCAGTTTGAATAAAAGTGATGTCAATAACATCTGCCATTTCCCCAATAGAAAGCAGATTTCAGTCGAATTAGTAATGTGGGCATTCGTGATGATATTATGAGGCGTATATATCTCAACGATCACTATACGCCTGCGGCTTCGAAGCTAAGTTCTATTTGCGGCAAGCTTCGCCGAATGAACTCAATTTAAAATTTTAACTGGAGCAAAAAGTTTTGGCTGGAATTATTGATTCCATTGGTGTTAGGATGAAGATAGACACTTATTTTTACTGTTCCTTCTTACAACAATTCAAAGTTTCGTCTATGTAGGGGGATTTTATACTATTACATTGATTCTATGTATGGTCTGATTAATATTTTAACGATTAGCTGTGTTACCAAGTATTGTAATTGACTTTGTATTAAAATGGGAATTGTATATTATATTGTAAATTTATTATCTAGTAGAATATACTTCATCTAAATTATTCTATTTGTTTTGGCTCCATATCGTATATTTTTCAAATATTGTGATGTCTTCCAATTTAGGTCATATAGTTAGCTGTAACATATATATAAAATCTGTCTTGCAAACTTATTCTAATCAACTGAAAACAGGTAATTTTTAAAGCAGATGTCCTAAACCTTCTTCTTTTAAAAATGAATGAGCTTAAATCTATTTTGAAGGACAAGGTTTTGGACGTATTAGCTATTTTAGAAACATGGTATTCCAGGTTAAAGGATATTTCAACATTGCTCATTGATTACGATAATTATATGATTATTTAATGCTTCTCAGTGTTATAACCTCATAACATATCCTGATCAAGTTCAGTCACCTGGTACTTTTGACCATTGTTTAATATTTGCATCTCTTGTTTTCGATTATGAACCCCACATGGATTTTATTGAATCCATTATTATGCTGGGATTGATTGAGATCGAGTGATTTAATTTTTAAATGCGTATGATTTTGAATGTTGATAATGCTACCGATGTTAATTCTCTAACCTCTTAAGCATGATTTTCTCATTTGTACACACTGTTAAGAAATTTCATTGAAAGTGAAGATAAATAGCTTGTTTGGAGCGCCAAATACATGACAAATTCCACATTTATTTATCAAATATATGAAATCGGCCTAAAATAGGTATGGTAGCTGTATCCACATCTAAGCCGATTGCACTATAATTGAATCAATAAATGTTTGTACTGAAGTCCATTACACGTTTCAACTTTCATTTGAATCCTTTCTGTTAATACACATGATGATAAATGGATGAATTCTAGGGTAATTCTCTTTGAATAAACTTAATAGACTTGTTAAAACAATTGTAAGATTTGTGTATATTGTACCTAGAAGGAGACATATTTCAGACTTTGTTAAGAATTTTTTGAAATGTTCCTTTCATGATTATATTGATTTTCGAAAATTATTTTAATTTACCTGGATATCAAGCATAGTAACCCCACTCTATCATATAGAACATCTGACTTTTCCCACTCCAATAGGAATCCTCAATTATTCATTCCTGGAATTTGGAAAAATGTCTGAAGCCTATCATTTCGTGTTTGTTGGAATAGATTGCCCTCGGAATTGAAATTATTTTTTAATGTTTAAATTAAAACTTCATGATTTTTTAATAATAACTGCGTTTTACAATATTATCAATCATTGTGAGTGATATTAAATTTTGTTAGTATTATCATTTTATTGATTATATTTGTAAAAATTTTAGTTTGCCCGAAATATAAGGTTTTTTGGCCTTCAAGGCTTTTATTAAATGAATGAATGGAGCTATAACCAACATCACCCGATTTAAATATAATTTCACAAACACATTTTTAAACCAAATTCCAAAACACATTCCAAATTTTATTTACTAAATTTATTTAGGTGCACCAATTACATGAAATTGGACGAAGATATAATTGTCAGCTATATAAGACATCCCTGTATCAATTAATTTTTGTACTAAAGTCCATTACTCATTTAAAATTTCATTGGAATCAGACAAACATAGCGTGCTTAGTGAATCAAATACACGAAATAGGCCAAAAATATATACGGAAGCGTCATAAAAAGTGGAGAAAAATAGCTTGTTTAGCAAATCAAATGCAAGATCGATTTCACTATAATGTGACATATAAATTTTAACAACAAATACTATCACAAATTCCATATTTAATTTATCAAATACATGAAATCGTCCCAAAATATATACTGCAGTTTTATCAATATTTAACCCGATTTCAATACCGATTATAATACATGGAATTGGCCGAAAACGTATATGACAGCAAAATAAAAGCTGCTTCCATCACAAATTTTAATTTAATTGGAATTGGACAACCATAGCGTTTTTGGTTTTCAGCACTAAAGTCGATGAAAACGGCCGAAAATATATATGGGAGCTTTATTCAAACTTCGAAAAAATTGAACTTGGCAACCCTATGTCTGAGTAAATGCGTGGTTTAATCGCAGCTGATCGTGAGCTAAATAATTAACATTCAGCTATTTTATTGCTTCTTCTTCGCTTATAATAAGTCGAAAAGTCACTTTTGTCTTTAAACAAATAGGGACACATGCGGACTGTGTTCTAAGAGTATTCCCAAAAGCTGCTGAAGCATTGAATGCATAATTGTTGCAAATAGATTCATTCAGCATGTGCCAAACTCTCACCACAAGATCTTTCAACTCTAAAGTGAGTTTCTTTTATTTGTGTGGCATGTGACCAAAACCTTGGCAATGTACGAGGAAATAGTGTTGTGGTTCACGACATTTAATATCTCCAAAGGCAAATTGATCATTTTGTTGGTGTTCATCAAACTGATCTGAATGGCATTAAAGATGCAATTGACAATATGAAGGTTAAACTGAGTTCGGGTCTGACCGAAATCAAGTCTCATGTTGTCAAATGTAATGACCGGCTTACCAAATGGAATTCATGATCTACTTATGCATGTTTTATCAATTGCCGAGCTCTTTAAAGTCAGTTTGAATAAAAGTGATGTCAATAACATCTGCCATTTCCCCAATAGAAAGCAGATTTCAGTCGAAATTAGTAATGTGGGCATTCGTGATGATATTATGAGGTGTATATATCTCAACGATCACTATACGCCTGCGGCTTCGAAGCTAAGTTCTATTTGCGGCAAGCTTCGCCGAATGAACTCAATTTAAAATTTTAACTGGAGCAAAAAGTTTTGGCTGGAATTATTGATTCCATTGGTGTTAGGATGAAGATAGACACTTATTTTTACTGTTCCTTCTTACAACAATTCAAAGTTTCGTCTATGTAGGGGGATTTTATACTATTACATTAATTCTATGTATGGTCTGATTAATATTTTAACGATTAGCTGTGTTACCAAGTATTGTAATTGACTTTGTATTAAAATGGGAATTGTATATTATATTGTAAATTTATTATCTAGTAGATTATACTTCATCTAAATTATTCTATTTGTTTGGCTCCATATCGTATATTTTTCAAAAAAATCTGTCTTGCAAACTTATTCTAATCAACTGAAAACAGGTAATTTTAAAAGCAGATGTCCTAAACCTTCTTCTTTTAAAAATGAAATGAATTAAATCTATTTTGAAGGACAAGGTTTTGGACGTATTAGCTATTTTAGAAACATGGTATTCCAGGTTAAAGGATATTTCAACATTGCTCATTGATTACGATAATTATATGATTATTTAATGCTTCTCAGTGTTATAACCTCATAACATATCCTGATCAAGTTCAGTCACCTGGTACTTTTGACCATTGTTTAATATTTGCATCTCTTGTTTTCGATTATGAACCCCACATGGATTTTATTAATCCATTATTATGCTGGGATTGATTGAGATCGAGTGATTTAATTTTTAAATGCGTATGATTTTGAATGTTGATAATGCTACCGATGTTAATTCTCTAACCTCTTAAGCATGATTTTCTGATTTGTACACACTGTTAAAAAATGTCATTGAAAGTGAAGATAAATAGCTTGTTTGGAGCACCAAATACATGACAAATTCCACATTTATTTATCAAATATATGAAATCGGCCGAAAATAGGTATGGTAGCTGTATCCACATCTAAGCCGATTGCACTATAATTGGATCAATAAATGTTTGTACTGAAGTCCATTACACGTTTCAACTTTCATTTGAATCCTTTCTGTTAATACACATGTAAGATAATACACATTGTAAGATTTGTGTATATTGTACCTAGAAGGAGACATATTTCAGACTTTGTTAAGAATTTTTTGAAATGTTCCTTTCATGATTATATTGATTTTCGAAAATTATTTTTAATTTACCAGGATATCAAGCATAGTAACCCCACTCTATCATATAGAACATCTGACTTTTCCCACTCCAATAGGAATCCTCAATTATTCATTCCTGGAATTTGGAAAAATGTCTGAAGCCTATCATTTCGTGTTTGTTGGAATAGATTGCCCTCGGAATTGAAATTATTTTTTAATGTTTAAATTAAAACTTCATGATTTTTTAATAATAACTGCGTTTTACAATATTATCAATCATTGTGAGTGATATTAAATTTTGTTAGTATTATCATTTTATTGATTATATTTGTAAAAATTTTAGTTTGCCCGAAATATAATGTTTTTTGGCCTTCAAGGCTTTTATTAAATGAATGAATGGAGCTATAACCAACATCACCCGATTTAAATATAATTTCACAAACACATTTTTAAACCAAATTCCAAACATATTCCAAATTTTATTTATCAAATACATGAAATAGGCTAAAAATATAATGGGAGCTAAATCCATATCTAAGCTGATTGCAATACAATTTGATCAAATATATATCCAACCTCAATAGAATTCAATTTTGTTTGACAAATAAATTTTTACACCAATTTCATCACACATTCCATTTGTGTACCATAGTATGGAGGGTATATTAAGTTTGCCACTCCGTTTGTAACACCTCGGAATACACATTTTAGACCCCACAAAGTACATATATTCTTGATCAGCATAAAATTCTAAGTCTATTTAGCGATTACCGTCCGTCTATCCCTCTGGCCGTCTGTGGAAATCACTCTAGACATTTAACTCAAACGTATGCTATGTCTGCAGGACTTTGGTATTGAAAATGGGCCATGTTGGTCCACGTTTTGGTGTAGACCCCATATAAAGGTACCTACCGATATTGGGTATTTTAATGATTTTAGCGGAAATGATTACACCGGAATTTTTTTCAAATTTGGTATTTGAAGTTCGTACAGCCTAAGACAGAAATTGTCTAATAGACATTATTCACCGGAATTGTTTCAAATGTGGTGTTTGAAGTTCGTAGTGGATAGTAGAGCCTAAGACAAAAAATCGGTCATGTAGGTCCACGTCTTCCTAGAGTCCCCATATAATGGTACATCCCGATATTCGGCATTTTGATGCCTTTAGCGACATAATTCACCAGAATTGTTTCAAATTTGGTATTTGAAGTTCGTAATATATAGCACAGCCTAAGACAGAAAATTGTCTGTGCGGGTCCACGTCTTCGTATATCCTCCATATCACGGTACATCCCGATATTCGGTATTTTGATGATCTTAGCGAATTCATTCATCAGAATTGTTTCGAATTTGTTATTTGAAGTTCGTAATGGATAGTACAGCTTAAGACAGAAATTTGTATGTGCGGGTCCACGTCTTCGTATAGCCCACATATAACGGTACTTCCCGATATTCGGTATTTTGATGATTTTATCTACTCTATAACCGATATTTTTTTTTAAGTTTCGCTTTTGAATGGCTAATGGCTTATGACAAATGTTGCCTTTGTAGGTCCACGTCGTTGTATAGACCCTAATATGACAGCTACATTCGGCATTTTTAAGATTTTAACAGAATCTTTAACGGATTTAATTGTTTTTAAGAGTTGCCAAATTCGTTCCAAATAGTGGAGGGTATTCAAAGTTCCGCCCGGCCGAACTTACAACTTTTCAAATATCGTTTGATAAACATATTTTTAGACTAAATTTCATTGCACATACCAAATTTAATTTATCAAATATTAATAGATTTATTTACCACATACCATTTTACATTCTAAATTTCATTGAAATTTGACATACTTGGAGTATTTGGTGTATCATATAAAGGAAAGCTGCCGAAAATTTATATGGGAACTATATATCCTACCTCAGTCGATTTTAAAATAATTTGACAACTTTATTTCTGTTCCAAATTCCATTACACATACTACATTTCATAATAATTTGGCATACATAGAGTTTTTGGTGCATCGAAAACATTGAATTTGCCGATAATATATATGAGATATATACAACCTCAACAGATTTCAATATAATATGGCAAAAAAATTAGAAAAAATTCCGGCACACATTCCTAATTTTATTGATCAAATACCTCAAATCTGCCGAAAATATATATTTGAGCTATGTCATAACTTAAACCGATTTCAATATTATTTTCCAAATTTTATTTATCAATACATGAAATGGTCCGAAAATATATATGACAGCTTTATCCATATCTAACCCGATTTCAATACCGAAGTCCATTACTCGTTTCAAATTTCATTGAAATTTGACAAAGAGTTTATGGTGCGTCAAATGGATTAAGTCGTCCGAAAAAATATATGAGAGCTATATCCAACCTGAATCGATTTCAATATAATTTGACAAATAAATTTTTGAACCAAATTCCAGTATGCATTCCAAACTGTATTTATCAAATTCATGAAAACGGCCTAAAATATATGGAGTAAAAAATACCTCGCCAAACAAATTCGGCAGTTCACCACCTTAGGCCACGGGAAGCAACTCTTTATCTCTTTTGAGCCTACTTTCTTTCTGTAGCGGTGTAAGTTCTTGCATTTTTTGGAATGTCAATGGCTTTACCACGAGCTCATTTTTCAATATTTGCCGAAGGGAGTTTCAATATTTCGGTCACTGGGACGCGGGTTTCGATCAAGGCGCTTCTTTACTCTTCGAACCATTTCTACTGATGTTGCTGTTTACTTCCGTCCACTTCCTTGACGTCGGGCTACGCTACCAGTATCACAGTAACGGGCGTTAGTACGAAGACACAAAAGATAAATTCACATTTAAATGCTGGAGTGTTCCAACGATAGCCACTTGTGGCTTTCCAGCCAAATAGAAAGAAATAACACTATCGCGCTTGAATTCCATCACTAAAAACTATTTTCTGGAAAATTCTCACCAAAATGCTTTTGCACGCTTGTAAACAATATAATGAGCTGTCACCGGAACAATTTTAACAGCTGTTGGACAAGTGGCTAACCGTGTGAGCTATATCCTACAACAAAAGATTGCAATATAATTTGACTAATAACTTTTAACACAAAATTCCATTACTGTGTATACGCTCTAATTGATACTGAGGCTTTATCAGTTACATTGGCGAAACTATGCGGAAAAAGCTGACGACCAGGAGGCCGAGTTAAATGCTATGATTTTCCTCGCAGACAGGAGGTCTATGTATAAATCTCAAGCACCATTAACAAACAAACAGCGGTATATGCCGAGAAATTCCGCCATGATGGCAGTGATAAATGCGGAAAGCAATAACACACTGTCACAACAAAAAAAGGGAGCCGTCGCACAGCCCTTACAGTGCCAAGATCGTTCTTGCTCGGAAAAAGAAGGTAGGATGGCGTATGTGCATCGATTATTGGCAATTAAACGAAGCCAATGAACCGAATGCATACTATTTGCCCCAGATAAAAGCCATATTACATTTGGATTTGAAGAATTCTGGCAGATCCCACTGGACAAAGCTTCGAGGACCTGCATAGCATATACTGCACCCGGACAGGCCTATTTCACTGGTTTGGCCTACATTCTTTGACCAGATATTTGGCCATGATCTCCAGCCACTAGTATTCGTACATCTGGATAATATTATTGTTCTCGGACGAAGCTTCCCAGAGCATTTAAACATACTAAAAATCGTTTACAGAAGGGGAGTTTAATTGTCGAAGCGAATAAACTGTTCCGAACTCCTCTAGCAACCGGCAGCCGAAGAATGTTTCGCATACTTCACCATGCCCACAAATCGGTAGCCGATTAGTACAGTAATTTCTCAAGGACCTCCATATTGATCATTGGATGACTGCCTTCAATGCCCCCACGGGAACCCTACCGAGCGAGCCAATCGGGTCGTGAATACGATGATAGCGCAGAATATTGGCACCGAACATCGCAATTGATATCAACACTTAGCGGAGATTAAGTAAATACTCGCACGTCGAAATAATACTCTGCTCGGAGGGCTTTACCCTTTCTTAAAGTCGACAAAACGAGGACTAATGCCACCTACAAAGAATTGTGGCGAGGTGTTGAAGATATTAATAAGAAAGCCAGTCGCAAGCAACAACGTTACTACAACATTCGACGTAGGAAGAAGTTCCCGGCAATCGGTGATAAGGTTTGGGTGAAAAAAGTGAAAAAAGGCGGCTATCAACAGCGGTGCTAAATTAGCGCCAAGTACGTAGCCCCGTTTACCGTCTCATCCGTCATACACCCCAATATTGTGGAGTTAAGTGACGAAATAATAGTCAGAATAAAAGCCCCGCCACTCTCAAGAGAACCAAACAAGTAAAAAAACAATGACAAAAACAACACCACATCTATTCTCAGCCGCAAAAGAACGCACCGTTAGGATAGGGGCAATAGTGTGAGAACAATGAGCAATTATACACCACCAAACAACTGTGTGGGAAGAATAAGGAACTAGATACCACTCAAAGAGAAATGTCCGCGTCGTGAAGTAAGGTGACAGTGAGGGAACTGTACGTGTTTTTTGTCACTATTGTCATTTGTTCCATCGACTCCCCAACATATCAGGATCTTCACAATCATATTTTAGCCCTCGAACCTCTCTATGTGGTTGTCCATGATCGTGATTACCCACTCAGTGACCTTTAATATCGAGGCTGCTATTGAGCTCTCAGCGCTTACCACACTCCCAGCTACTTAACAAGCTCTTAGCGAGCCCTCAAGCTCACAGCCATCTCGATGCTTTTTGCCAGCTCCATCAACAGATCTCTTCCCCCACAGCAAAGTCGAATACCAAACCTGAACCGAAGTGCACTCGATTACCCCGATCCGACCTCAGCCAGAGTAGCGCGGAGCCGAAGCATATACACCACAACTACTGTGCTGGCATCCGTTCCATTTCCCCGATCCGAAGGCCACCCAAGTACCCCGGGCTCACCAAAATTCGTGTAGTGCTGAACAGAGCCGACAGTCACCCGATTGCCACAGGACCAAGTCACACACCCGACTACTGCCGAAACCGCAGCCAACGAAGGGCACAGAGCCAAATCTAACGACAGTATCCGAACACCAAATATTATTTATGAATTAGATGAAATTGTCAGAATCTGAACCGATTCCTATATAATTGGACAAATGAATATTTACACCAAATTCCATCCCACATACCAAATTTATTTTAACAAATATAAAAAAAAAACAGATGAAAATATGTAAGGGAGCTTTATACTAAAGTTAATTGATTTCAGTATAATTTGACAATTTTATTTTTGTACTAAATTCTTTTACACATTTCCTACTTTATTGAAATGGGAGATATAAATACACAAAATTGACCGGAAATATATATGACAGCTATATAAAACCGCCATCCATCACTCATTCCAATTTTTTTTTTGTACTCGGAGATACATAGCTTGTTTCAAATTCACGAAATATGCCGAAAATATATATGGGAGCTGTAAACAACCTAAACCTGATATAATTTGTTAATGTAAATTTTTACACCAAATTCCATTATACATCCAAATTTTATTTATTAAATAAATCAAATTGATCGAAAATATATATGGGAACTATATCCAAATCTAAACCGATTTCAATATAAATTTATAAATTAATTTTTGTACCAAATTCTTTTTACATTCTAAATTTCATTGAAATTTAACATACAATACTTCTTTTGTGCATCAAAAACATTAAATCGGCCGAAAAAATATATGAGATTTATATCCCACATCAATCGATTTCAATATAATTTCACAAATAAAATCCTTTGCACAGTTCCGATTTCAATGAAATTGGAGATAAATATGAGAGCTTCATCCAACCCTGAATCGATTTCAAAATAATTGGACAAATAAATGTTAGTACAAAGTTCCACAAACAT
Source organism: Musca domestica (assembly GCF_030504385.1). NCBI lineage: Eukaryota > Metazoa > Arthropoda > Insecta > Diptera > Muscidae > Musca > Musca domestica. The sequence continues at coordinate 993,978 of NW_026712208.1, forward strand.
TTTAAATTGTCATTGAAATTTGAGATACATACAGTTTCTGGTGCAGCAAATACATCAAATTGGTCGAAAAATATATGATAGCTACTAAAACCCTTAACAGATTTCAATAAAATTTGACAAACAAATGAAATCGGCCGAAAATATTTATGGCAGCTATATCCATATCTAACCCGACTTCAATATAATTGGATTAATTAATTTGGTTCCAGAGTCAATTACACGTTTAAATAAATAAAATTTAAATTAAATAAAATCCCTTAAAAGTTTTAAAATCTTAAAAATACCGAATGTAGCCATTATATTATGGTCTATATGACGACGGGGACCTGCATATGCAATATTTACCATAAGGCATTACAATATTCAAATACGAAACATAAAAAAATTGGTTGAATAATGTAGCTAAAATCATCAACATATCCAACATTGGTAGGTACTATTATATGGGGGCTATACGAAGACGTGGACTTGCACAAAAAAAAATTGTCCTGACCGGGAATTGACCAGGGTTACCTGGATCGAAATCAACAAAATACCTCAGCCCCAGCCGCCTACCAATTGAGCCACAACAGCATGTGATTACGCTGTCTAAAGGGAATGGTTTATTGTGAGAAATGCAACTACATGAAAGGACAACAGCTTAACATCTGTATACGTCAACCAAATAAACTGTTCATTTTGGTACAAATACAATTTTATTTAAATAATGTGCAAAAAACAATATGTGAATTCTATTATTTCAATTATAATAGTGTTTATCTAATATTTTCTTCTTGTCTTTTTGCGGAAAATTTTATATTTCTATTCCTATATCAGCTGTGAGCAAAGTTGAAAGAAATAATTTAAGGGAGTAACAAATTTCATTTTTCTGCAGTTTCATAATTTGGCATGAACCTTTGATACATCGATATTGTGAACTAAATATTTAAAATTAACAAAAGTCTTAAATCTGATTTATAAATAGAAGAAATAGGCATCATGTCCAAAATATATTTCATCTAATAATAGTAAAAACAAGTAAAAAATTTGTAAGTTCAGCCGGGCCGAATTTTGAATACCCTCTACTATATGGTACAAATTTGGCAATTTTCAACAAAATAAAATCCATTAAAAATTCTGTTAAAATATACGACGACGTGGATCTGCATAGGCAACTTTTGCCATAAGCTATTATAATATTCAAATGCTAAACTTGAAAAAAAAATCTGTTTATAATGTAGCCAAAATAAATAAAATATCGAATATACGGAGGTACCATACGTAGACATTCACAGACAATTTTCTGGTATAGGCTATAGTATCCATTACGAACTTCAAATACAAAATTTGAAATAATTCAGGTAAATAATGTCGCTAATACCTCCAAATACCGAATATCGGGGGTACCGTTATAAGGGGGCTATACGCAGACGTGGACCCACATGACTTATTTTCTGCCTTAGGCTGTAGTAAATATTATAAACTTCAAATACCAAATTTGAAACAATTCCGGTAAATAATGTCGCTAAAATCATCAAAATACCGAATATGGGAGGGTAACGTTATATGGGGGCTATACGAAGACGTGGACCTACATAGCCCATTTTCAATACCAAAGTCCTGCAGACATAATACACATTTGAGTAAATTTTATCAACTTTCTCCACACACATTTCCACAGACGGATAGACGGACGGACATTGATAAATCGACATAGAATTTTATGCTGATCAAATATATATATATATATATATATATATATATATATATATATATATATATATATATATATATATATATATATATATATATATATATATATATATATATATACTTTGTGGGGTCTAAAATGTATATTTCGAGGTGTTACAAACGCAATGACAAACTTAATATACTCTCCATACTATGGTGGAAGGTATAAAAAGTAGACCGTTACTTCCATGCTGTTAAGGGTTTCAGATGCAACCATGGTAGAAAAATACAGGTAGATGCATCATCGCTTAGGAGCATTGATATGTCAAAAAATTTAAATGTTTTTTTTTTCAAATATAAGTAGATAATTATATGCTTTCTTGTACTACGTCAGTCGGAAGCTATTATTATTCGAGTTTTTCAACAATTTTTACAAACTTAACTAATTTTTCATTCAAAATTGGTTTGACAGTTCATTGTCCCAGCAGCTGTGTCGACACGTCTACCTATATTCTTCTACCATGGATGCAACATGGATAAACATGTTGCTTGATTCAGATTGCGAATTTAGATCACAGTGCTGCAGTGGCGTGATGGCCGAGTTGGTTAAGGGCAACTGTTGGCATGTACTGGTTTGGGAGTTCAACCCCGCACTGCGGCATATTACTTTTTTATTTATTTATTTATTATAATTTTTTTGGACAGAAAACGGATGAATTCGGTAATGTATTATAAATGGTACAATTTGTTTATCATTAAATACAATAGACCTACCAATGTTTCATAATTTTTATTATACCCTCAGTCATATGGCCAGAGAGGGAATATGTCATTTGATACGGTTAAAACAGTAAAATAATAAAAGCGATGTCCGTCTGTCTCTCTGGCTGGCTGATGCGCACGATAACCCTCGAAGGGAGTACCGATTTGGTCCAAACATGGTACATCGTAATACCTCCCCCACAAAAGGTCGAAATTTTCAAAAAAAAATATATTTTCTGCACAGAAAGAGGAAAGATAATCCAATTTTGGTCCAACCTTGCAAATCCTAATATTTGCGTCAGTGCTAGATCAGGTGCGAAAATGAACAATATCGACCAACACCATCAAGTACCTACCCCACAAAGGGTCAACATTTTGAATAATTACAGCTTTTATAAAATGTGATGTAAGAGTGCAATTGCCTTCAAATTTCAGACATCCTATTATTTTTACCAACCCAAGGTCTGGTGTAAAATGGAACATATCGGACCACTCTTTCTAGTACCTCCCCCACAAAATATCGATATTTTGAATATTCATTAAGATCATAAAAAGCAAAATTAACATCCGATTCCACTTAGACTTCTATCAACACAAGATCTGTTCTAAATATGGTAGAAATCAGACCATTTATTCTGGTATCTCCCTCAAAAAAGTGTTAAGGTTTCGAGTAACAAAAAATAAACAACCAGTTCTCTTCAAATTACACACACCACCACATTTTTATCAACCCAAGGTCTGGTGTGAGTTAGGATATATCGCTCCACTCCTTCTGGTACCTCCCCCACAAAGGGTTTAAACTTTGGGTAACACCCAATTCCATTCAGACATCAGGCGGTTTTGCCGACAGATGTATACCCCAGCCTTGAGTTATGATTATTCAAACTGTTTACCCTTTACGGGGCAGGTTGCGAAGCAGTTGGATAATTTTGATCAATTCGTATCTGGCCTAAGACTGATAAAAATGTGACAACATTACAGATTTGGACTATATTGAATACTTCCTATACTTTTTATGAGATATGTGCAAAATTTTTGGAAAATATGAACCTATGGATAAGTTAAAAGATGTAGCGGACCAAAGTATTCCATTTTCATACTACGTCTAATACATATAAAAATATAGGTATGTGCAAAATTTTAAGGAAATCGAACATTTATATCCAATATGTTATGTGAAATAATAAATTTCGATAAAAAACATATTCATATCAGATTTTTGGGTGAGGCACCAGAAGGATTGGCAGATCTGGGTGTTTATTTGCTTTCTTTGAGCGTTTTCCGATCTCTACCATCTTTATACCCTCAGTCATATGGCTACAGTGGGTGTACATCATTTGATAGAATAAAACGTGCCTAGTCAAAATAACTGTTTTAGACCCTAGGTCTCTTTGGACCAAATCCGTTCGAGAACATTTGGAGTAGATCTAATGATTTCCGTCCGTCCGTCTGTCTGTCTTTTTGGCCGGCTGGTGCGCACGATAACTCTTGAAGGTAGTATCCGATTTGGTCCAAATTTAGGACATCGTAATATTTTTATCAAATTTAGATTAAATTCGGAGATGGGCAATATCGGTCCACTCCTTATGGTACTTACATAATTTGGAGGGTATATTAAGCTCGTCATTTGTAACTCATCGAAATAATAATTTTAGATCCAACAAAGTAAATATATTCTTGATCAGCTTAAAATTCTAATACGATTTAGCACTGTCCGTCCATCTTTTGTAGTCGAAACGAATTATGATAGGAAGCTAAAAATTTGCACAAATCTGTCTTTGGTCTGCAGGCAGGTCAAGTTCGAAGATGGGCTATATCGGTCCACGATATCGTATAGCCCCCATATTACGGTACCCCCCGATATTCGGTATTTTGATGATTTAGCCACATTTTCAATGTAATTGTCTGAAATTCGACACAAGCAATTCTTTATGAGTACTTTATCCCATGACTGACATTGGTAGGTCTATTGTATTAAATGATAAACAAATTGTACTATTTATAATACAACAGTTGGCCTTAACCAACCCGGCCATCACGCCACTACATTTTCCACATTAATTTTCAAATACATGAAATTTTGTCCCAAGCTTCATCGATTTCAATATAATTTGACAACTTTTTTTTTCGATTTCATTGAAATTGGAGATTCAAATACACGAAATTGGCAGCATATATATGTAGCAGTTATATAAAACCTCCATTAATCACACATTCCACGTTTCATTGGAATACGGCGATATATAGCTTGTTTACTGAATCTACACAAGCAATTCTTTATGAGTACTTTATCCCATGACTGAGAATTATCTATATAGGTCCACAATATCGTATAGCCCCCATATAACGGTACCCTCGATATTCCGTAATTGATGATTTTAGCCACATTTTCTAATATAATAGTCTGAAAATCGACACGAGGAGTTCTTTGTGGGCACTTTACCCTCTGAAAGAGAATTGTCTATATAGGTCCACGATATCGTATAGCCCCATATAACGGTACCTCCGAAATTCAGTATTTTTATGATTTTAGCCACATATTTCAATTAAATTGTCTGAAATTGTACACAAGGAGTTCCTCACGAGTACTTAACCCCCTGGCAGAAAATGGTCTATATAGGTTCACGATATCCTATAGCCCCCATATAACGGCAATCCCCGATATTCGGTATTTCGATGATTTTAGTTACATTTTGTCTGAAATTGTACACAATGAGTTCTTTATGTGTACTTTACCCCTGGTAGAGAAATGTCTATATAGGTCCACGATATCGTATATCCCCCATACAACGGTTCCTCCCGATATTCGGTATTTTGATGATTATAGGCGCATTTTTCAACGGAATTGTCTGACATTATACACAAGGAGTTTTTTCTGAATAATTTACTCCCTAGCAAAGAATTGTCTATATAGGTCCACGATATCGTATATCCCCAATGCAACGGTATTCCCTATATTCGGTATTTTGATGATTTTGGCCACATTTTTCAATGGAATTGTCTAATATTCCACACAAGGAGTTCCTTGTGAGTACTTTATCACCTGGAAGAGATTTATCTATATAGGTCCACGATATCGTATAGCCCCCATATTACGGTACCATCCCCCTCCCGATATGCGGTAATTTGATGATTTTAGCCAAATTGTTCAATGGAATTTTCTGAAATTCTACACAAGTAGTTCTTTGTGAGTACTTTACCCCTGAAAGATAATTGTCTATATAGGTCCACAATATCGTATATCCCCCATATACGATAACCCAGATATTCGGTATTTAGATGATTTTATCCATACTTGTCAACGGAATTCTGAAATTGCAAAAAAAGGAGTTCCGTATGAGTACTTAATCACCTGAAATAGAATTGTCTATATAGATCCACAATATCTTATATCCCCCATATATCGGCACCTTCCGATATTCGGTATTTTTAAGATTTTATCAGAATTTTAGTGGATTTTATGTTTTTGAAAATTTCCTAATTCGTCCCAAATGGTGGAGGGTATTCGAAGTTCGACCCGAACTTACTGCTTTTTTAGTTGTTATAACAGATCATGTGCTGATAGAAATATTGAGATGTGCCAAGTCGGATATTCATTTCGCGTTCCATAAGCTTAATTGATATACAAAATGTCGACCTTTTTGGGGGAGATACCAGAAGTATTGGACCGATGTATTCCATCTTTGGCACAGACCTTGCGTTAATAAAATTATTGGGATGTGTGAAATTTGAAAACAATCGAACTCTTACATCACATCTTACGAGAGTTTTAATTATTAAAAATTTTGACACTTTGTAGCGGAGGTACTTGATAGAGTGGACCGATATTGTCTGACTTACGCAACTATTAGGATTTGCATAGGTGGAGCAAATTGGAATATCGTTTCTCTTTTGTGCAGGAAATGTATATATTTTTTTGAAAATTTCGACCTTTTGTGGAGAATTATTCAAAAATTTGACCCATTGTGGGAGAGGTACTGGATGGAGTGGACCGATATTGTCTGACTGACGCAACTATTAGGGTTTGCATAGGTGGAGCAAAATCGGAATATCGTTTCTCTTTCTGTGCAGGAATATATATATTTTTTTGAAAATTTCAACCTTTTGTGGGGAAGGCACCAGAAGGAGTGGACCGATGTATTCTATCTTACACCAGACCTTGGTTTATTAAAATTATTGGGATGTGTGAAAGTTGAAGACAATCGTACTCTTACATCACATTTTATAAGAGTTGTAATGTACTAGATGGAGTGGACCGATATTGTCCATTTTCCCACCTGACGAGTGCCCCTGACGAAAATATTAGGATTTGCAAATTTGGAGCAAAATCAGATTATCCTTTCTCTTTCTGTACAATAAATTATTTTCTTTGAAAATTTTGACATTATGTTGGGGAGGTACCAGAAGGAGTGGACCGATATTGCCCATCTCCGAACTTGATCTAAGTTTTGACAAAAATATTACGATAAGTTTGGACCAAATCGGTTACTCCCTTTGAAAGTTGTCGTGCGCACCAGCCAGATAGACTGACTGTCGGACATCGCCAGATCGACACCAAATGTCCCGAACCGGATTTGGTCCACAGAGACCTCATGTCTAAAACCGTTATCTCCACTGGGCACGTTTTAACCTATCAAATGATATAAACACTCTCGCCATATGACTGAGGGTATAATAAATATTATGAAACATTGGTAGGTCTATTGTATTAAATGATAAACAAAATGTACTATTTATAATACAACAGTTGGCCTTAACCAACCCGGCCATCACGCCACTACGTTTTCCACATTTAATTTTCAAATACATGAAATTTTGTCCCAAGCTTCATCGATTTCAATATAATTTGACAACTTTTTTTTTCGATTTCATTGAAATTGGAGATTCAAATACACGAAATTGGCAGCATATATATGTAGCAGTTATATAAAACCTCCATTAATCACACATTCCACGTTTCATTGGAATACGGCGATATATAGCTTGTTTACTGAATCTAATACACGAAATCGTCCAAAAATATATATGGGAGCTTAATTCAATCCTTAATCGGTATGTTGACAACTTTTTTGTACCAAATTCCGTTGCACATTGCCGATTCCAATGAAATTGGAAATAAATAAACACGATATATATATATATATATATATATATATATATATATATATATATATATATATATATATATATATATATATATATATATATATATATATATATATATATATATATTTGGACATTTGGACACATTTCAAATTCATTGGTATCGGAAATACATATGTTTTTTGGTGCATTAAATATATATGACACTCTATCCACAAATTCCATATTTCATTGGAATCGATCGATATCACTGGAATCGATATCAAATACAATAAATTGGCCGAAAGAATATATGAGAGTTATATCCAACCTCAATCGCGTTAATATAATTTGACAAATAAATTTTTAAACCAAATTCATCACACATTCCAAAATGTATTTATCAAATACATAAAATCGGTCGAAATTCTATATTTGACCTTTATCTAAATCTGTACCGTTTTCAACATAATTTGACCAATAAATTGTTGTACCAAATTCCATTACACATCCATTGAGATTTAATATACCTAGGGTTTTTGGTGCATCAAATACAATAAATCGGCCAAAAAATTTATCGAACCTCATTCGAGTTTAATATAATGTGAAAAATACGTTTTTAGATCAAATTTATTGCAGATTCCAAATTTTATTTATCAAATTGTATATTAAAGTTGTATCCATACCTGAATCGACTTTCTATATCCAAATCTGAACTGATTTCAAAAAAATTTGGCAAATTAAATTTTGTACGAAATTTTATTTTAAGTTCTAAATGTCATTTAAATTGAACAAACAAAAGTTTTTGGTGCATCTAATACTTTAAATCGGACGAAAAATTATTTGAGAGTTATATTTACTCTCAACCGATCTCAATATAATTTGACAAAACAATTTTTACACCAAATTCCATGAAACGGTAAAATTTTTATTTATCAAATACACCAATCGGCCGAAAATATATATGGGACCTGTATCCAAATCTGAACCGATTTCAATATAATTTGGCAAATAAATTTTTGAATTTTTTTCTAGATGTCGTCGAAATGTACTATACAAAGAGCTTTTGGTCCATCAAATACATGAAATCGGCCGAAAATAAGTATTGGAGCTTCATACAAACCTCATCGATTTCAATATATTTGAGAACTTTATTTTTGTACCGAAGTCCATTACACATTTTCGATTTCATTGAAATTGGAGATATATATAGGAACCGTATCCAACCCTCAGAAGATTTCAAAATAATTTGACAACCAAATTTTTACACCAAATTGCATTACACCATTAAACATAGAGGTTTTGGTGCATCAAATACATTATACCGACCGAAATATACATGGGAGCTATATCCAACTTCAACCGATTTCAATATAATTAATATATATATACATATATATATATACATATAATATATATTATATATATATATATATATATATATATATATATATATATATATATATATATATATATATATATATATATATATATATATATATATATCTATATAATCTATATATATATATATATTATGAGCTTTATCCCATATATATTTGGAGCTATATCCTACCTGTACCGATTTCAAAATATAATACAATTGGATTTTTTTCATCAAATTCCGTCACTCATTTGAAATTTCTTTGGAATCGTACAAATTACTGAAACTTTTCCTTTGTTATACAATGATGTTGCAGAGATGTTTATTGGGCGAAGATCCGAACAACAAGCGAAGAGAAAGCCATGATGTCTCACAATAGAATTTGCCATCACTTACTTTAACGAAACTTCAAATTTGAATAAAATGGTATAATGGCAAATTATTAGAAATAATGACCAGTTGTATTTTAGGTTTATAATTTAATTGTAAATTAAACACATAACCTTTTAAATTGAAATTTGACATATACATACATTGTGATAGACGTATTTCTGTGCGGCTCCAAAAGGAATACAACCTGCAGCAAAACCAGACACTTTACCATGCCTAGAAAGGTTCCAACAGATAGCGCAGATACCAATATCTGTAGACCACTGTTAATAACTGGAACAGCACTGTGAATATTAATAAATAATTCATATGTTAAATAGTATATTCGGAAAACCAGCGTTTGCGAATTGCATTTAAACTTAATGTTTAAAACCAATCAGCTGCTCTCTCTCTCTTTCTCTCTCTCTCACATACAATACTGTTTTGGTGTTAACAGTGTTGCAACATCGAACGTATAAATATATCAGTAAATGACTTGAATTTTCATATTATTCATTTTTATATGAGTCGACACTATTTTAAGGTAATGTGATATCTTAAACCCAATTATAATGGGCGATTTAAACGTCGGAAATGGACGTGTGCAAAAGAAAGTCGATGATATTTTTATAGAAATATTCCACGCAGGCTTCGAAGAATGGAAATCCAAGGATACTTAAATAATACTGAAGGAAATGATTTCTTGAATCTGTGTTACGATCCTGTTTTGGTAATATTAAACGGTATGACAAAAGGAGACGAAATGGGCGAATTCACATTCGTAAGCACATTCGGTACATCAGTTAATGATATATGTGCGACTTTACAAGAGTTGTTATCTAAAGTTAATAATACAATTTGGTCAGAAAAATTATCTATAATATTCTCAATGTTGGTTAAACATAATTAAAAATCGGATAAAGTAAATACACTGCTTCCAAAGTTAAACGCGCTCAATATCATAATAATATTTCTAATATCCTTTCAAACATTAGGTGACAAGCCCTCAATACTTTTGCAGATATAACAAACACTATAAAAGAAGCATATCGAAACATGCCTCAGAAAGAAAATAAATTCAACAAATCAGAAATTTGATTTAATGTCGCTTGCTATAATGCAAGGAAAATTTTTTAAATGCCTCGTTAAATTTAGAAAAAAAAATCCAAACGATGAGAACAGAAAAAAATGTACATAAAAACAAACGATACCATAAAGTGTGTAGTAATGCCAAAAACAGCTTAAAATAGGCAAAGTAAAACAAAGCTCCAAGAGAAGATCGAATTCCATACGAATTTTTGAATATGCTACTGAGGAATTGTTACAGGAAATAACATGGATTTGTAATGATATTTTCTAAAATGGATAAACAGATTCTTCGTTTTTAAGGTGTGTTATCTATCCAGTTTTTAAAAAAGGCGAGAAACATCAATCCAGCAATTATCGTGGGATTTCATTTATGCCTACCAAAATTATGATGTAATTAACGACAGACTGACAAATTGGTCAGAGAAGTATGGAAAGATAAACGAATATAAAGCCGACTTTCGAAAAAATCACTGTACAGCTGATAACACATTTAGCCTATCATCAATAATACATTTGAACATAAGGAAACTTATACATTTTTCGTTGATTTCCAGGCGGTATTTGACAGTGTTGCACGCACATCTATGATATATAAGTTGGATAACATTGGTGTCGCAATGAAGGTTTTTCGGTGTAGACAATGAAGCAAATTTCAGAAGAATTTGAGACAAATATCGGTGTAAAGCAAGGCTACTTATTATCCACTGTTTTGTTTGCTTTATACCTAAACGATTTACATGATTTCATTGGTGGAGGTACATTTATAGATGAGTAGAACATCCGAATTCTCATGTATCGTCAATTTAGCAGACGAAATAAATGGTTTACAAAGAATGATACACAAACTAGAGGATTATTGTACACTGTGGAATATAGAACTCAATATGCAGAAATCCAAAATCGTGATGTTTCGAAAAAGAGGAGTTGTACCCCGAAGAAAACGATAAACTAACGATTTCCTTCTTGTTAGAAGTTTTAAAAAATTACAAACTGGTATCGAAAGTAATCATCTCTACACTTTCAACAACTTCATGAATTATATTACTCGAATCTTGTACGAGTATGAAGATAATGGACTTCCAAAAATACAAGCGAAAGAAGTAATAACGTACGAGATATATTGGAACTTGAAGCTAACTAAACTCACACAGCAAAAAAACTTATCGAATTTTATATAGAATATCTCAAAAATGGGGTGGTATCAAAACATGCAAGGCCTTCTACAAAATATGCGTTCTAAGCTAATGAACGAAGCAATAGCAAAGGCAAATTACTCTCAGCGATTCTACAATAATCTAGAATCTACTATTAGCGGATCTTTCTTCACGGACCATGTGTGCATTGTTTTAAATTAAAAATACAGTAATTTGTATTTAATTTATTTGTAATTAATTAATTATTTAAAGGGCAACACATTGTACACTTTTTAGATAAAACTGCATTGTTCTATTATTTTATATTCATTATTGTGGAATAACCCCAAAAATTCCATTCTTGTTTTACGGGTTTTCCCCACTATAAAAATGTTGTTAAAAAATGAAAAGTAAATGAAACCAACTGGAACTATTAGAATCGAACACCATATTTCATTTGGTGCATCATGAAATCGGTGAAAAATTATATGGAGCTATATCCAACGTCAACCAAATTTGTAACATATATTTCAAGACTAAATTGCTTTACTAATTCCAAATTTCATTGTAATCAAACTTGAAATCGAAAAGAAATACTTATATGTGAGCTATATTGAAATCTCAACTTACTTCCATATAATTCGTCAAATTGTATTGAAATTGGATATAGATAGCGTGTTTGGTGAATCAAAAACTTCATATGTATATATATATATATATATATATATATATATATATATATATATATATATATATATATATATATATATATATATATATATATATAATGATGATATGCAACAAAGACAAACGTCGTAAGTTTTCGTTTTTTTTTTTTAATTTTATTGAATGGAAGCTGAAAACGTCGGAAATGACATCAAATTTTAGAGTAAGTTTATATTTGTTTGAATTGTTCACCACGAATTATGGCCTTTAAACGGCTAATGAAACCGTCACACGCTGCCCAAATGTTGCTCTGAGGTATTTTGGTCCATTACCGGCGAAGCGGTTGCTCGACATCGACACTTTGATATTTTCGACAGTTTGATATTTTTTAGTGTCAAGCTTGGTTTTAAAATTCTCTAACACAATAGTCCAATGGATTGGTATCCGAAGATTATGGTGGCCATTATGCGCTGGAAATGACGCGAGGAACATCACTTTGTAACCATTCTTGGTTGGCGCGTGCTGAGTGCGATAGTGGTGGGTTGGAAGTTGGAATGTCCAAGATCTGTGGCCAAAATGTTTGCCCGCCCAAGGCTTTAATACACCCTCCAGAATATTTTCGCGATAAGATTTATTCACATTTAAATGCAGGAGTGCTCCAACGATAGCCACTTGTGGCTTTCCAGCAAAATATAAAGAAATAACACTATCGCGCTTGAATTCCATCACGAGTAACTTTTTTTCTGGGATTTGCAAAAATTATATAAAACCTCTCCTTGAACTGAAGCATATAATTCCTGTAAGTACTTTTTTTCCGTTCACGTTCAAACCCCTATTAAACAAAAATGTTTGTAAATTTGTTTGGTATTAACTCTACATTCCTTATTTTGCCAACTCTAACAACATTCGATGGAATTAAAGAAAATCAATGCAAACATTGATTTAAATAAAAAAGTTATTGTTCATATCTCCAGCTCCGAACTGATTGAATTTTTTGAATTAATTTTATAGACGTCGATTAAATTGATGTTCCAGTTTAGGCGGACTTTCGAAAAAGGATTAAGGTTTTTGCTGATCCTAAAGAAGAACTACCTTATAACACAAATGTCGTAGCTACCATTAACATGGGGAATGAAAAACCCATGGTACATTAAAAAGGTAAGGTAGAGCTCCCAGCTGATTACGATTATTTATAAGTGTGCCCGACTTCCAATTTTGTGTATGTATTTGTTGTTTTAAAAAATAAAAACAAAATCAGGGCTGTCATAGAAACCAATTTTGTCACTATTGGTTTTAAAAACGACAAGAAAAAATGCTTTGGTGTCATGAAAATCAATCTTATCGGTTTTATTTTCGAATTAGAATTTTATCGGTTTTGGTTGTCATAGAAGCCAATGTTATTGGTTTTGTTATTGGAAATAAACCAAGTTGCTTAGAGCTGTCACTTTTCATTTGCTTTGGATTTTTTAAACAATTTTTAAAGGATATTTTAAAGGATTAAACGTGGATTTTTTTAAGGATCTTTAAATGATATTTAAAAAACTTTAAACCTGGATTTTTTAAGGAATTTTAAGCGATATTTAAAAAACTTTAAAGTGCATTTTTTAAAGAATTTTTAAATGATATTTAAAAAACTGAAAAAAATATCGACTGTGTTCTTAAGAAACCGCTCCATGCAAAAATGAGAGCGTCTGTCGAAAAATCTTTTTTTTTTAAATTTGAATTTGAATACCTTCGCTTTGTCTTATCAAAAGAAGGTGTAAAAACGGGACCATTCGCACTAAAATCGTTTTTTGGGTTAGCAAATTATTACAGATGTTTTATCAGGGAATTTGCCAGACAATGATTAATACAGCATTATCGTATAAAGTATTGAATTTTGCAACAAGCAAAGGGAGCTTTTAGGAAATTTAATACTTTTTGGAAACAAAAGGAGACATATCGTGCAATTCGGAGATAAAAACGAAATATTGGCTAAAATTGTTGATGCAGTCAACACTGAAGCAGTCAATGCTATTCATTGCGGCTTACCTGTGATGATTCGACATGATTTGATTAGTTCAACAAAGTTCCGATTTTGTAGTAAATTTGTCTCTGACATTTTCAACCAATGCCATCAGAGAAAATTGTAAGAGCCCATCGGGCAGCCCAAGAGAACGTTAAGCAAGTCCTTTCCGACTACTATTTCCCCAAAATGGTGAAAATAGTGACTAGGTTGGTGCCAACTTCAAAAGCCAAATACAATCGGCACCCAGAAAAACACGTTATAGGAGGAAAGCGGATTCTTCTTATTCATGTGAAATTCTACATATTGATATTTATTCAAGTGATAAAAAATCATTTGTGGATATATTCTCAAAATTTGCTGTAGTACAGCCAATAGCGTCCGGAACGATTCTGGACATAAAAGAACAAATTCTCTAATTAATTAATATTTTTCCAAATACCAAAGTTCTCTACTAACACAATGAGAGGTCTTTTAACTCTGAGACTATCAGGACAATCCTGAAAACAGGTTTAAAAAAATAGAAAGAAAAAAGGACGATGCCGTCGATCTCATCTTACAATCAACTATAGAATATAACAGAACACTCCATTCTGTTACAAATGAAAGACCTATTGATACGGTACATTCTCCGCCCTCTAAGATAAAAGAAAAGGTTAAAGAGCGAATCTGTAGCGCGCAAACCAGGCAATTAATTTACCTAAACAAAAGTACTCATGCCAAGTTTATAATGTGCGGAACAAGGTCTTTGTTAAGAATAGTCGTAGACTTGAAAACAAAATGAACCGACTCTATGAAAAAGCTACTTTTGAAGCAGACATGGGGACAACTGTCCTAATTAAGGGCGGGCGGTCCATAAGGACAACCTTATATAACTTTTCTTTTATAATGCTAATATGTTTTTTCTTGTTTTTGCTGTAAGCGCTGTGCACACGATTCTAAACACTGATAGAAAGAAACAAATTAAAACTGTTAAAATCTTTGAAATTTTAATGGCCAGAAATTGGATGATGCTTATGGAATTAAAAAATATAATTTTATCCATAACTTTGGCCAAATATTTAAATATTATAAATCCAACAGTTTTGCTCTAGGACGATTTAAAAATGCTTATAAAAAATCAGATCAATAAGCAATACAAAGATTTCACCATATCGGAGCTAATGCATTTCTCTAAAGCGAAAGTAATATCAAATGAATATTGTTTGCATTTTATCATTAAATATCCTATTCCAATACGAACATGCCAGAAATTTCTTTATTCCCAGTACCTCACTCTAATAAAATGATTCAATTTGCTGACACCAACACTGTGTTAGACTGCAAAGACAAGACGAATTCAGCTACAAATTGCAAGCACACAATAATTTCAAATTATTATCAACTGATGCCAAACGAAACCTGCGCTCAACAACTCATATCGGGTAAATTAACACACTATAATACGCAAAGCAATAACATTGACAAAGTGGCAGAGATCGACGATAGAATTGTCATTGTCAACGGCGCTATTGAAGAAGTGAAGGAAGCTACCGAAAATGTGAGAAACACAAACGGTACATTCCTCATATCTTTCGAAAAAATAATGTGACTGTCAATGGTACGCTGTTCGTAAATAGAAACAACATTGATATGAGGAGACCAGGAACACCATCATTCCCCTCAATTATTATAAACAACAACAGGAAATTTCAAGTTTATCATCTATTCATGAGATGAACTTGCAAAACTTATAATATATTGGCAAACTTGACAGAGATGCAAGAGTGCGACCAATTTTAGTTGGCTGTGTTGTTTTTATGAGTATCGGAATACTATATTTCATATTATGCCTCATTAAGCGTAGGATGAAGAAAACAGAACAACGAGAATTTAAATCTGCCGTAGCAACGGCTATAAGGAAGACCGAGAACGGCCTTCAATCAAGTGAAGGGGTAGTTAGCAAATCCCCGCCAAACTAAGAGGTAACGTTGTTGACTGCTGTGTGTTTGCTTGGCTGTATTGATGGAGTCGTGTTACGTCTAGTGGCGTGATCATGGGAAGTATGGTGTCAGCAATTTTTATCTTTTATAATTTAAATAGCTTAAGTAGAATAAGCTTTTTGATTTCAATAGTTCATTCAAACTCACCAAAAGAAAAACAAGTTTTTTATATTAAATTATATATATAGGTTGAGATGAAAAAAACTGCAACCAACTTCAGACTGCTGTCATTTCTAAGACACTCGTCCGACAGCTGTAAAAATTATTCAGGTTAATTAAAACACGTTGGTTGATGTTCATTTGTTAATAAACCTTACTTGTTCTTATACCAATATTGGAATTCTTGGATGAGCTGATATTCAGCTTTCGGACCACTTTAGCCTGACTAAAATGCTTCGGATTGAGCTTCATATTTGGACCGAATGGATTTGCATTAATGGCTACCCAAATAATTCTAGATATAAAGCTTTATATTCGTTTACTCTTTTATATACCATTTGACTTCTTCCCTGCAATCTGCCTTTTCCTACCATTGTCAACTTATCATTTCTTCATTTGACAAATTAAATTGTGATGTTTCTGTTCCGATTTCAAAAGACATTACAATTTTTTCTTTAAAACATTGTCCGTTTCGCTGCAATTGTTCAATATTTTCTTTAACTGAACTTTTATTGTTTTCTTCAATACGTTCTGCATATCCCTTATGGTAAATTGAATTCCCTCAGTTTCCTATAACTAATGTGGAAAATTATATTGATTTTAAAATTGGCTAATGTTGATAACATTTTACCATCTATACCGAAAAGACTTTTTACACTGTTATTTATATTTACATATCCCAACGTATCGATCATATCACTACGGACTAGACTGACATCACTTCCTGCATCGAACATTGCCGATAATCTATTGCCAAAAATTTAAATCTCTTTGGAAATTCTTGGCGAAACCTGTGGTACTTCTTCGCACACCTTATGGATATTATTATTTCTCTCTGTACTCTTCTCTTCACTTTTAACATTTTCAGTTCCTTCAATTTTATACTCAAAAGATATATGCACAAACCCTTTGCTCTTAAAATATTTGATTCCAGGGCCATATTGGATTGAAAAATGTCACATTTCAACACCCTTAAAGCAACAGGCGCAAAGACCTAAAATGGTAAAGACTAGACAAAATGCATTCTGAGCAAATGGTTTGTGTCTATACTATCCAGATAACAGTTCATGACAGGACCATGTTAACATAAAAAACGCATTTATAGAAAAAAATTACAAACAAAAGTTTGAAAAATCCAAAAATTGGGTTTCAAAATTCTATTCTATAGACTTTTCACATTAATTGCATATTGCCTAAGCGGTTTAAATCGCATAAAATTGCTAACTGTGTTGTTACGATATCATAACAACAGAGGTATTTTCATAGGGTTGCCATATCTTGACTCTGTCTTGTCCCATCTTTATACTTTTATGTCTTTGACGGGCGAACGTTTTATTAAAATTGTTTTTATTTTTATCCCTTGGAGCTGCTACTGAACTGGACGGACTATAATTTGGATCTTCTCACATATTTTGATTTTTATCTTTAAACCTTCTGCTGTTGACAATAGATACAGAATTCATTGTTCAGATTACTATTGGATATGCAAATTATTATTGGTTATTAAACTCTCATCATCAATATTAATTTGTTGACCTATATGCTGTCGATTGTAAACATATTGTCGCAAGCTTTCAGTTTGCTCCTTTTCCTAGCGGATAATTGTCTGTGAACATCTACTGATAACTTCCTTTCACCAAATTCGTTCTTCAATGCTTCTTACAGGGTTAGTCAATTCTTAATGTTATGTTGACTCTCAACAAAAATTGTAGCTGCACGCGTCAGCAATTGTTTCCCATAAATTAATTTGCCTAAGTTATCCCACCCCACAATCTTCGAATTCTCTTATCCAATGTTCCACACTCTGTAATTTATATCCGGAAAATATTGAGACTGAATCCTGCATGTCCCTTAATGTGAAAACAATTCCTGACTGTCCAACCATTGACGCTGCCTCGCCATAATCGGATTCGACATCTTCGGCAGCGGAGAAATGACCAAAATATTTAGAAGACGGACCTGCAACTTGCTTTTATTCCCACTTCGAGCTAAATTCAGTTCCCCCAAATTGTCTTTCAACAGTCAACATTTCTATGTCTTCCTCTTCCATTATTGTATTGTTTTCGTCCACGCCGCATACATTTCTATAAAAACTGAAAACATATTTTGTATAATTATAATTTGATTCTCTAATACCCATAAACATCTTTTAATGAACCCTACTAAAATTCACATTGCAAATTCAAACGTTACTTCTTTGTGATAAATTTTCCCAAAACGCAACAACTAAATCTCTGTTCCCTTCATAAATCGCAATTTATTTGCTTACAACTTCAATACGCAGTTGATATCCCCAACATATTTGAAAATATAAGTTTTTGTTGTTGCCATTAGTTTTACAAAAACAGCTATTGCATACCCTAGCAAATATCTCTATTAAAAATTTACTTATTCATAAAGTAGGTCCCCCTTTGTCAATTGTTATCTTCTCAATGTTTCTCGCTTATTGCATCAACAAATTAAAAGTGTGGCATCTTCTTAATGCGTTGTCGTAAGTCACACAAACACACGCACTTGTTTTTGAAATGTTCATGCACAAGATGCTTTTTTGTTGTACACACAGCTCCCTTACTGCTAAAGTAACGGTCGTGTCAGGAATGGTATTATTGTTCAAATTCTAAAATAGCGGCTTCAATATTATTTCAATTATGTTTTTTTCACTTTATTTATTTGAACCAGACGAGCCCGCAAATATGTAGGTTTGGTTACCTATCAACTAAATTAAAACACGTTGGTAGATGTTAAATAATATCATTGTAATGTTTATTATTGATGAAACTTCGGTTCATATATAAAATTAAATATAGTAAGCACAAAACTTTACAAAGATCGCAAGGGTTTTATTTTTGATTGAAACAGACTTTAACGTAAAATTAAGATTTATGTTCACTAATTCGGCGCTATATACAATTTCGTTTATTCTAAGATAATTTAGCCATGTCTGCCCACCCGTCTGTTGTAATCACGCTAGAGTCGAAACGAATAAAAGAGAATTGTCCATATAGGTCCCCGATATCGTATATCTCTCATATAAATCTACCTCTCGAGATTCTGTATTTTGATGATTTTAGTCACATTTTTTATTGGAACTGAAAGAGTATTTTCTGTATAGGCCACGATATCGTATAGCCCCCATACAATATTGCCCCCGCTATTCGGAAAAGAATTGCCATATAGGACTTCGTTTTTTTACCGAGATATTCGGTATTTCCAGGATTTTCGCGACATTATTCCCTGAGCTTGCGTCAAATTTCGTCAAAGTTCGCAATAGGTACTACAACCTACGACGGATAATTGTCCCACCATAGCCCCCATATAAAGATTTTCATTTCAACGATATTTTTCCGCGATTATTATAATCTCCACCTTGGAAAGGAGTGTATACTAACTTCGTCATTCCGTTTGTAACATCCCTTAATATTCGTCGTAGACCCCATAAAGAAATATAATCATAATCAGCATAAAATTATAAGTCGATTTAACGATGTCCGTGTGTATGTCTGTTGGAATCACGATACAGTCCACATTATTTGAATTTACCAGAACAATTTGTATTGTATCTAGGATGGTTGGTATTGAAATGATATATATCCGTCCACGTTTTAGTATAGCCCCCTTATTATGGTACCGATATGGTATGCGATATTTGTATGGTTTTTGTCGCATTTTTTCACGGATTTGTCTAAAAATTGGTATTTTTGATCATAATGGATTCTGGTTGCGATGGCGAAACATTGTATGTATAGGTCCATGTTTTGGTATAGCTCCCATATAACGGTATCTCCAGATATTCGGTATTTTAATGATTTTTGCCACATTTTTTGTCTAAAAATTGGTATTTGATAGTCATAATGAGCTCTAGCTCTACATTGCATGTATAGGTACACGATTTGGTATAGCCCCCATATAATAGTACATACCGATATTAGGTATTTAGATGATTTTTGTCACATTTTTCACGAATTTGTCTAAAAATTGGTATTTGTTGGTAATAACGGGTTCTGGCTGCGGTGGCGAAACATTGTATGTATAGGTCCACGTTTTGGTATAGCTCCCATATAACGGTAGTACCAGATATTCAGTATTTTGATAATTTTTGCCACATTTTTTCACGGATTTATCTAAAAATTGGTATTTGTGGGTCACAATGGGTTCTACTGTTTTCTTTACCCTAAGGTGGAGGGTATTAAATGTTCGGCCCCGCCAAACTTAATGGTTTTTACTTGCTTTTTTTTAAAATTGTCAGGTAGTTCCGAATGTTGGAAGGTATAAAAAATTCGGACGGCCGAGCTTCACTGCTGTTTTACTACTTTAATTTTCTTAATTATAAGTTTTTCTGCCGTCCATTGAATAAATTTAAATTCGACACTAATTATTCCGATTGGCCTCCATAATTCGGTTAATTTTTCTATAAATAAAGTGAATAGAAATTTCATCTATTTCTCTATATTTTTATTCCCTCCACAAAATTTTTATGGATGGTATATTAACTTCATCATTCCGTATGTAACACATCAAAATAATAATTTTAGACCCAACAAAAATATTTATATATCTGATAAGCGTAAAATTCTAAGACTTAGCCCTGACATCTACAGTTTTTTTGATGATTGTAATCACATTTTTTCAATGGAATTGTCTGAAATTCAAGGCACGGATTTCTTTGTGAGTACTTTACTCCCTGAAAGAGAACACAATATCGTTTAGCCCCCTATATGAAGGTACCCCCCGATATTCGGTATTGTGATGATTTAAGCCAAATTTTTTAATGGAATTGTCTTAAAATCCATAAAAGGAGTTCCTTGTGAGTACATTACCCTCTGAAAGAAAATTGTCTATATTGGTGCACGATATCATATATCCTATATAACGTTTCCTCCCAATATTCGGTATTTTGATGATTTTTGCCACGTTATTCACCGAAAGTGTTCCAAATTTCGTATATAAAGTTCGGAACAGTTATACAGCCTTTGACACAAATTACTTACGCAGGACCACGTCTTCGTGTAGCCCCCATATAACGGTTTTCATTTGAGCGGTATTTTACTACGGATTTTTTTTTAAATTTTTGAATTTTATTCCAAATGGTGGAGGTTATAAAAAGTTAGGCCCGACCGAACTTAGCTGCATTCTACTTCTTTTCCATATTCCTCAATCTCTTTAACTGGCGACAATTTGTTTACTTCATATTTTTATACCCTCCACTGTACATAGTATGGAGGGCATATTATACTTTTCCATACTTCTCCCTCTGAAAAAATAATTGTCTACATGAGTCCAAGATATTGTATATCCCCCATATAACTGTACTGATTTTAGTCACATTTTTCAATGCCGTTGACTAAAATTCTACACAAGGAGTCCACTGTGAGTACTTTACCCCCCGAAAGATAATTTTCTATATAGGTCCACAATATCGTACATCCCCCATACAATGGTGCCTCCAATATTCGGTAAATTGACGATTTTAGGCACATTTCTCACTGGTATATTCGTTAAGTCCACACAAGGAGTTCCCTCTTAACCCCCTGAAAGAGAATTGTCTATATAGGTCTACATGTTAGTATAACTCCATCCCGAGATACTCGGTTTTCCAGAATTTTCGCGACATTGTTCACCGGGATTTCGTCAATTTTCCTATTTAAAGTTCGTGATGAGTACTACAGCTTTTGACGGAAACTTGTCTATTCAGGTCCACGTCATAGTATAGACCCCATACAACAGTACCTCCCTTTATTCTTTTTCCAATTTTACGCATATTTGAGCAGATAATACATTTTCCTTTAAACTTCCAGAAACAGGAGCAATCCCTTAATATCTTCTTCTCAGATCAAAGGGAACATCAACAAATCATTATCCCTCTAAATTTTTTAAAAATTATGTCGGATTCGTCTTTATTCGTATCGCCGATCACCGATTCGCATTTAATGACAATATTCCTCTCACATCACTATATGAAAATGTGTATTCATCATTGGAGCAGTTAATGGTTGATCGAGAAAATAAGGGATGAGGAAGAAGTTGATGGTAGGTAAGTACCACAGTACGTATGTCACCTAGTGTAGATGTTTAGCCAAGCTGACTCAGCTCGTATCCAGAATTAATCAGCTCCAAAAGAGCATAATACTTCCCCCACATCATTATCATTACAAAGTCCTTCCTTCTAAGCATAGTTTATGTTATTCCTTGAACATTCCTCCATGTGACACCGAAGTCTTCAACGGAGATTACAACATTCCGAAATGTGTTCATGGCCGTGCATTTCAACAATTTCAGTTTCAATGCAGTTGAGCGTTTATTCCATTTGACCCAGAAGACTAAAGGTGAACCACATGATATAGTCTAAAGAGCTCCCTTGACTAATCAAAGTTTCGCCTCGAAGACAAGTGTACTCTAGCGAATGGTCAGTTTAAAGTTTTATTCAATCTTCCTAAGTCAATGCAATTAGATATCAACTACTGTATTGATACACTTAAAATGTACAAGATCGATTTCAGAAGTTAAGATAGGATCGTATATTCCAGACTCATGCTGGCACTGTGAGAACAAGGTTTGTCTGATAAAATCCCTATTCCAAAATGGGAAGGCCTGGATTTTTCGGTATCGTGCACTTGATCCGTTTCCGAGATGCGTATCAATCCAAAGTCTCATGAAAATAAAGTGAAATCCGTTTTGCATTCAAATACTTCAAAATTTAGTTCATCCCAGGCTAAAGTTTCGTATCCGAAATGTCCATTGTGTCCGAATTCGTCACATGACATTCGAAATGTCCAAAGTCCATTGCCGTATACATAAGGCGACACACATCCAAAGTAAACAAACAAGGTCTATGCCCAAAACGCAGAAACAATTGCTAATAGTTTCAAAAGTGACACAACACAATGCTTCACGTCCATAGCCCTTCATCCATTCTTTCTTCACCACTAGTAGTAGCTGCATTTGAGCTCCACGTCTTTTCCATTCACTCCTTCTTTACAGTCCACTAATTTTAGGAAAGGAGTTATCAAATCCTGCCGTTCAAGGCGTTTTTTATGGGGAAATATTTTGGTAAATGTGCTATACTTGGGAGTCTCATATCTACAATGTGGTTTGTTTGATTGCGACCCTCAGGGAACTTTTATATCGGAAAGGTTTCCAATAAATGAAAAATTCTATTTCAGAGCACGAATGTGCAGATTTCCGGCTTTAATAACACCACTGCCGCTTCCGTTCGAAAACTTTTGTCTTAAAGTCAGTGTTTAAGACTCCATTATTCTGTACAAGTCAGGGTCCAGCGTTTGTAATTCCACATTTATCTGGAAACCTTGTGTCCCATACTTTTTCATATTCACTATTCTTTTGGCTTCCTAATATCAATCTTGCTGATCCGCATTTCTACAAAAGCTCTAGTATTGATATTTTGATAGGGGGTAATTTCATTTCTGGCATCATGAGATCCGGAATGATGCATAATCTTCTTTGATCAGGCAAGAGACCGTATTAGGACGGGTCCTCACGGGCCCAATTCCAATTCAAGGAGGAATTTTCAGATTAAATTCGGCTAGGGCAATCCCATCGAAGCGAAACAATTCTTCGCAATAAAAGTCGCTTAGTCAGAAAATCAAAGTTCAAGAAAGAGTATGATCAGGTCTTAAACGAGAACATACAACTTAAGCACATGTTTTCAATTTAACCTTCAGTTTTTGTAACTATTCATTACTACATGCCATACATTTATCAAACCGAGAGTTTGACAACCAAAATATTCGTATCGTCTCAACGACTTTTTTCCTACTGGTCCAGCATTGCTCACGTTTATTCTTAAATTTAAATTTTTTTCGATATATATGCAACGCCGACATACAGAAAATGTACCTCGAATCCTAGTTTTTTATCATACTCCTTTCCAAAGAGAGTCTTCCACAGCCACCCAGGCAAATCAAATCAAAAAATGAGCTTAAATCCTCTCGAGAATCAGCTGGCTTCTGCCTTCAAAATGGACGCGAACTCAATTATTATTTCTTCCAAATGATCATATGTTGTGTGATGATTTCCTTAACTTCGACGACAATAACACTGCAAAAATACTAGAGATTCGTCGGAGCTCTCGTTCAGATTAATTTTTTTTTCAGGGTCATAAGTCGGACCACTTTGCACAAGTGGAAGATGTTTCACTCCGACTATTCAAGTCTTAATCGAGTCAGAATTCCGAAAGTGCTTCATTATGTCCCTCTTGCTGAAGTTCAATTTCATGGGTTTTGCAATGCTTCCGAAAAGGCATACGCAGCCACTTCATGTGTGTGAATAGCTAAAGGTACCTCCGTATTAACTCACCTGATGTATTATAAAATAAGAGTTGTTGCAGTGAAGACGCTGTCTATTTCAAGACTAGAGGCAAGTGGTGTCCTGTACTTCTGGTGGAAATGTACGAATTTCTCCGTATTCTGCTGGTCAGACTCCACAATACTTCTTCTTTGAACGAACAAAGATTACTTGCTCTTTTTATTGCACTGGGCTAGATTTTTCCGTACAAAATCTTATTTGGCATATAACTCCCCCGGGGCTTCTCAAATGGCCGGGGCTTCTAGGAAGCCAGGGTTAAACTTTTGTAAAACCCATTTCAAAAAGTTTGCCGACTCATTCGTGTTTACTTTCGAAGAATTTTCAATGCTTCTGATCAGAATTGAAACCAGCTTGAAATCACGTCCGCTATCTCTTATTTCCAATGAACCAAAAGACTTTGCCGCATTGTATTATATTTAGAAAAATACCTAAATATCCGCCATCAAAAGTCAAAGCAATCATTCGTCTTTGTGACGAAACGGTTTAAAGTGGTCCACAAGCACAAACATTGCGTGAATTGTTTCGCGCTAGATCATTCACACGGTTCGGGTTTCATTGATACCGATTGTCGTCACCGTCATATATAAATACCATCACACACTGCAACGTGTAGATCCTTCCACCGTCACCTAAGGCCCGGTCGGAGTGACGTCCCTTTTTACCACGACCATCAGTATCCAAGGCTTTGTGAGTGCTCGTCCTCAGCAACGATCCAGCAAAATCGGACAATTTTTCTACCCCCGGTCCTTGTAAATATAGATGGCAAAAATGTGGCTCGATTTCTGTTAGATTCCGCCTCCCGAGGAAGCCGCGTCACGTGGAACTTCGTGCACTGTTTCCGAGATTCTATTCAAAGATATTATATCGGGCAGACAAAGACATTGTCATAAGTGTCGATCTCTATCCAAAAATAATTACTGAGGGGGTGTACGTTTCTGATCCGACGACTAAATATGCCTCTGGTCATCAACTTCAAATCTGTGCTAGTACTAATTTCATTTCATTTTCATAGTCATTGCATATGTAGACAGATCAGATTGATATTTTTCCTCGAAGCCACACTGCAAGGGGCGGTCATGTTAATGAGAAATTTTTATACAGTCCTCCGAAAAACTCACTCGAGTTAGCTTGAAGAGTGAAACTCACTCGAATTCGAGCGAATGTGTTCATGGGAGTGAGTGTTTTTCTCGTTTTTGAGTGGGACCAAAACTTGTTCAAAAATGAGCAGATTCTATTCTATAATGCATTTGTTGTGTGCGTATTTTTGCAAACACCAGTTGCACACATATCATTTGCACACGTGTTGGCCATCAGCACGAATACTCAAAATAACCGTTTGTGTACTCTCTGTGGCTTTTAAATTTACCTTTTTCTTAACAAATTCACTTGTAAACCGAACTGCAATCACAACTGTTGTTGTTGGTAATTAAAACCCAAATTTAAATTATAAATCAATAACCATAATTGTTCTTTCCCACAAACTGAGGCTCGTCCCAATGATTTATTTCCCGTTTTCATTTTTTTTTTTTTGCATCAAAAACAGAGAGGAATATATTTCTAATTTCTGGGAATATTTTTCTGTCTACGAACAGTAGCATAACAATCCAGATTTTTCCTGGAAAATACCCGCAATTGGCATTTTCAAATAGCACAGAATAATTGTTGTATGATTTTTATCTTCACAACAACAAACTAGTTTCGCGAAGAGGAATCCACTTGGACACAAGAAGTGTTAATATTTGTGGACCAAACCGAAACAATGCCCTAAGTAAGGCTCTTTTCAAATAGAAATCACACAACTGTTTCTTTGCCAAATATATTAGGGATGATGACAAATTATTCGGTCATATTCCGCATACGACCAATGATTAACTCAGGTGAGTGAAGGAAAACTTTGACAGCGACAATAAGAAGAACTTTCCAATGAAGAACATTTCAAAGAAATATTTAATATTATTTTATATAGATTTCATTCTTCGTTCGTGGATATCTTTTTACACTACACGACAAGGTGGTCAGGGTATTGTGTCTTTGTGCATTTGTTTGTAACAGGCAAACGGAAACGAGATAGACCCATAGTTCCTTTTGTTGATCTGCATAGAATCATATTCTGTCTGTAAACAAAGTACAGGTCGCATTTATTGCCCGAATAAGGAGAAACTTTGCGCAAATAATTTGGATAATATGAATAACAAACTAGTAATATCATCCCAAATCTATATATATATATATATATATATATATATATATATATATATATATATATATATATATATATATATAAATATATATATATATATATATATTTATATATATATATATATATATATATATATATATATATATATATATATATATATATATATATATATATATATATATATATATATATTGCAAAAACTGTCAAATCGGGAACAAATCGAAAAAAAAATTCAAAGGAATCGAATTTTAAAATAATAGTACATTCCACTGACAAACTTTGTACGGATCTCTATAAAAAATTAGCGAACAAGTTGAACATTTTTTTCAATTTGTTATTCTTCTTTTGTCAATTTTTTTCAATTTTATTATCATATTGAATTCAGTGGATATTTTTTTGAACAAAATAAAGAATAATTTTTCACTATATACAATTTTTCACCAAAAAATTATATTAGTGCGAAATACGATGTTAACTGACATCTACCTTTCAACTCCAGGGCCTACATCGTGGTTCAGCTGGAAAATGACGGAAAAAGCTTAATGGGGCTCATTTCAAAGAGTGGACCTACTTCTTTCATGTGACAATAATCCGTCCTATGAGAGCTCAAAACACAAATTTCTATGGGAATACAATCAGTAAAATACCAAACATAAAGGGTGCAAAATTGAAGAGCGAATGGGATTTTTAGTAAGAAAAGAATTTTTATCCTTTCAGAAATTTTTCCCAAACATTCAAGATACCTTAAATTGCTTTTGCAGGTCATGATATCGATCATAACTCACGGATAAGGGTACAACCCGATTTCATATTTATATAACCATCGTATGATTTAAGCTATTTTTGGGGTCTTGACCACTTTTTTCATTTTTTGGCCCTTATTTGGCATCTTTGTTTCAAAGGGGGTAGATAACCACTTCGCATAAAATTTGAATTTTTCAGAATAGGGCCCATATTGGTCTTGACCACATTCATCAATTGATTTGGCTAAAAAATTGTATATATGATACCCTGGGGTAGAGAACCATCATAAAGATAATTGCCACATAGGAATTAATTTATGTAAAGTCCACACATTGGATGTTGGATGTTATAAAATAAATTGTGGAAACATGAACAAATTACAAATATAAGGAAGTAGCACGGCACCGAATGTTTGTTGAATCGTCATTGAATTATACTATGAGGAAAAATATGGACTTTATGGGGTCTCCAACTTACAATTTAAATGGCATATAAAATCAATTAAAATAGTAATTATATTTGACTATTCTATTTTTTTTTTTAAAATTTTAGTTATTTAAATCACTCGAAGTTTTTTCAGTTTGATATGCTATGTTGTTCCGTTATATTTTTGATTTGGCCTCTATTTGTCATCTTGGATTATAAGGAAGAAGAAAGTTTTCAATGTAAGCCGATGTTTCGGAGTAGTGCCCTGATTTTACCACATTTCAAAGGATTTGACTAAAAATGTGTATTTGGGGGGTGAAAATCTTACACAAAAAATTCAACATATCCACAAAATTTTAGAATTTTCTCCATGTATAGTACCCCCTCAAGTCCACCTTTTGGCGGACAAACAGACCGACATAATTAGGGGCAATTATGAGGACTCTAATGCACAATCTGAGGTGCTAATGGATTTAAAAAAGTAATTAACTCTGGCTATTCTTCAATCGTTCAGCCTTCAATTATGAGGTGTACAAAATACAGTAAATTCAAAATTTCTGCTCATTTGACTGGAAATTTTGCAACGATTTTTACCATACTAAAAATTAATTTGATCCCTTACATGGGGATAAGATTGATATATACTTTCTAATAGATTTGTATAGCACATCCACATTTTTGAAGCCCACGGCTTAAATATGGGTACAGGTATTTTAAAACACTATTAATCGACCAGTACGTGAACACTTATATCAGTCATATCTGTTAATAATTATGCTTTGACAAATATGCATAATAGACCAAAACTACGGGCCGGGAACGCGAACCGTGCCAGCTAGTAGTATATAATTTTGCACGTACGAACAGATTGGACCTGGAAATATACTTATTTCCAAATTTGATCGAATTCGGTTCAGATATAGATATAGCTCCCATATATATTGTTCATCCGATTTGTTATCTTTGTCCTCCGCAGCCGTAAAATGCACTCTGTAACAACGATATTTGGGGAAATATATCAAATATAACTCAGAAATACCATTGCTAAATTTTATCGATATCGGTTAATATTTGTATATAGCTCCCCTTTATATCTTCGTCCGATTTGCCTTATATTGTGCACCACACTTTTAATATCATCATAAATAGTTTATAATTCTGCACGAACGACCAGATTGGACCTGAAAATAAGTATGCCAAATTTGACCGAAATCGGTTCAAATATAGATATAAATATAGATATATATATTGTTAATCCGATTTGTTATTTTTGTCCTCCGCAGCCGTAATATGCACTCTGTAACATCGATATTTGGGGATATATATCAAATATAACTCAGAAATACCCTTGCAAAATGTTATCGATATCTGTTAATATTTGGATATAGCTCACATATATTTCTTCGTCCTATTTGCCTTACTTACTACCAAATTGGGTCTAGAAATTTAGTGGAAATCGGTTCAGATGTAACTATAGTTCCCATACATATTGTTCAGTCGATTTGTTTAATTTGCCCTGCATAGCCATAATATGGACTCCGTAGTAACGATATTTGGGGAAATATATCAAATACAGCTCTGAAATACCTTTGCCGATTTTATCCGATTTCAAGTAAATTGTGCACCATATGGATAATACAAGCCGGAATTGAAAAGGCGAAATCGATTCCGAGGAGGTTATTTCTCCCACATATTAGTTTCTTTGGACTTTTAATTATTACTATAATCATAGTTGATAAGCTTTAATTCTCACAAATTCTCCATTAAAGCTTTTATTTGTTATGTGAAGCTCTACTAAGAATGCAAAGTGGTTAGGACTTTCTTTACTAATTTCCTAATGCAACTGTATTTCTTTAATGATTTTTAGTGGAGTCAGAGCCTGGTTAGTATAACGGTGAACGAAAAAAAGGCCGAAGTTTAAACACCCTTCACCATTAGCTAAAAAATGTATATAAAATTATATGGATTAAATTGTTTTCCATTTTGAATAATAAAGAGGGTATTTAACGGCAACCAATATGTACAGGGATTGTTAATTACTGAAAATCGTAAATATCAAATTTGAAAACCAGCACCAACAAATTTGAAAACCAACCCGCTTGATCAAACTACCGAATATCCAAAGGTACCTTTTTATGGGGGCTATATGAAAACGTGGACCTATGTACACAATGTTCTGCCAAAATAGGTATAATCATTACGAACTACAATTGTTAAATAAAAAAATCCGTGAAAAACATGGCTAAAACAATAATAATACCAACTATCGGGAGGTACCGTTATATGGGGAATATACCAAAACGAAGTCCGATATATTAAATTTTCGTTTTTGACGATGCTTTGATCATGCCAAATATGACATATTCAAGTATGATTTCTATACGATCAACTGTATTGGAATTTATACCAAGAATCATGAGGAATATAAGTTTCACTATTTGGGCCATTTTAATTTAAACTGATTAATATTCTAAATTAAAATATACTGCTCTTTTCATAATCTCATTTTGCTTTGGTGGTTGAACTTGAAGCTTTTTCTACCCTTCACCTTGAAAAGGAGGGTATATTACCTTTGTCATTCCGTTTGTAACATCTCTAAATATTGCTCGTGGGCGCCATAAAGTATATATATTCATGATAAGCATAAAATTCTAACTTGATTTAACGATTTCGCTCCTCGTTTCGCTTTAGCCGCTATATAACGATACCTCCCGATAATCAGTGTTTTGATAATTTTCTGCACACTTTTTCATGGATTCGTTTAAAAATTGGTAATTGTAGGTCATAGTGGGTTTTATATCCGGTGTCGAGGTTGGTATTTGTATTTCGTAATGAGTTTTAGCTCCAGCGAAACGTGCGATTTTCGATTCTGCTTCTAGGGGAACTTTTATTTGTCAACGTTTATTCAATGATTTTTACTGCTAGCAATGTATGTTTAGGACAGTCAGTCAACGTTGGAGTTGCGCCTAACTTTTGTCGAAACATATCGTCTGTGATTTAACTATCGTTCTTTTTTGCATTCATTTGCATTGCATTCTCACCATTTCTAGTTTCTCAATAGAGAAAAAGTAAAGAAAAAGCTTTAAGTTCGACCGAGCCGAAATTCTTATACCCTCCACTTCTATGTTTATCAAAGTATAATGAACTAATGAAAAGAGTAGTATATATTAACTTTAATCCGTTTTAATTAAAATAACCCAAAATAGCGAAACCCCTATTTACATGATTCTTGGTATAAATTCCAATAAGTTATAGAAATCATACTTGCTTAAGTCACACTTGGCATAATCAAAGTATCGACGAACAAAAAAAAAAGAAAACAGTTTTTATTATTATGTTTACACTTGAAGTATTAAATGTATTAGTATTAGAGTGCAATAAATGTATTTATTGCATTTATCAAATATTGAAAATTGGAAGAATTTGAAAAATGGTTATATGGAAGTATACTAAATAGTAATACCGAATTGGTGATTATTCGGTTGGGTATTGTGGCAGAAACCTCAAAAATATCGGATAAGTAAACATTCCCTCAAATTTAAAGTTGAAGGGCCAATATTTTACTTCATTCCCCAAAAACACATCCATTGTATATGTTGCATTTTTTTAATGAAGTTACAAACTATAGCTTCAGAGTTAGGTATCTCAAATATAATCAACCTGGTCTGGCTTAATTAACGTACCTTAAGATTAAAATATTGTCATAGAAAAATTAGTTTCTATAACAATGCGTTTTTTCTAAAAAATGTTTTTAAATATCCCTGGTATTTATAGAATGTGTGATCATGCTCAATTTTGTCAAGGCTCTTTTACTACAAAGTTGAAAAACAAATATTTAATATTTTATTTCTAAAGAAACACGTCCATTGGACATTGATAATTAGAAATCCACATTAGTGGAACACGCCACGGGACATTTAACTGATGCTATCGCAATTGTCTTTCCTTGAAATTAAAAATAATATGTAATTATATCATTAATTGCAGATGTGTACATACCTATTTGTATGTGAAAATAGAAAGAAAGATGAACCAGCTGGTATGGGTTGTATACTCGTACTAGCATTGGCCTCAGGTAACGTTTTTTGGGTGTAGGATGAAATATCATCGTTTTCTAAAAAAAGCAATATTGTGATAACTGTTTTTAATACTTCTATCTCACTGCAGATAATTGTGTGAAAAGCTCGGCCCGGTGCTTTATTACTTGTTATATTCTACATAAAATGTTGAAAGCGCATACATTTAAAAAGGGGTAGCGAACCGCTCAGGGCTCAGCTAGAATATTCATAAAATAGGAAATTTATTTTAAATTTATGTACTTAAAACATCCTACAACTGTGCCTGAAAGTGAAATTGGCTGCATACATTTCTGAATTTCACTTATAACTGAAGATATAACATAAGAATCGGAGGTATCTCGAAAAAAAAAACGGAATGTACACATTTATTTATAGCTTAAAGGTACAATCTTCAAATTTGGAATGTGTAAGGAAATCTGGTACTAAAATAAGTTTGTCTAATTATATTGAATTCAGTTTAGTTTTGGATATAGCTCCCATATATTTTCGGCCGATTTAATTTATTTGATACATAAAACACGCTGTGTCTGTCACATTTCAATGAAATTTGTATTGTGTGATGGAATTTGTTGCAAATATTTATTTGTTTATTTGTAATTTTATATTGAAATTGGTTAAAGATACCATAATCATTTTCAGCTGATTTAATGTATTTGATGCACCAAGAACGATATGTATCCCCAATTTCGATAAAATCTGGAATGTGTGACGGAATATGGTCTTCAACTAAATACCTAAAATTTAAAAAAAAGTTGGTATATTGCTCGTATATAACTTATTCTCTGGATTTGAAATGTGGGACAAAATTGGCATTTGGCAACGGTACAGTAAAAAGCTATAAAACAATTTAATCGATGCTACGATTATTACGGAAAAGTGTTTATAGAGAGTGAAATTGCAACCAAATTCAGACTGACAGCTCATTATATTGTTTACAAGCGTACAAAAGCATTTTGGTAATAATTTTCCAGAAAATAAGTTATTCGTGATGGAATTCAAACTTGATAGCGTGATTTCTTTATATTTGGCTGCATTAAAATGTGAATAAATCTTTTTTGTCTCGTACCATCGCTCGTTACAGTGATACTGGTAAGGTAGCCCGACGTCAAGGAAGTGGATGGAAGAAAACATCAACATCAGCAGAAATGATTCGAAAAGAAAATAAGCGACTTGATCGAAACCCGCGTCGCAGTGACGGAAAAATGGCTCGTGAGCTGAACATATCGCAATTTTGCATTCGGCAAATATTGAAAAATGAGCTCGGGGTAAAGCCATTGAAATTCCTAAAAGTGCAAGAACTTACACCGCATCACTTTTGCTTGGTCGAAAGTGGTGAACTGCCGAATTTGGTTTTCTCCGATGAGAAAAAAAATCGTTGTCCAGCAAAATGATCGTGTTTTCTTGCCAAAGAGGTCAGCTGAATATGTGCACCACCATAACAGCCGATGGTCGCTTTCCGCTCGTATTAATAGACCGTGGCATCAGAATAAGTGCCGAATATTATCGCGAAACTATTCTGGAGGGTGTATGAAAGCCTTGGACACACAATATTTTTGGTGGAAGACATTGGACATTCCAGCGAAAAATTTAAAAATTATTGCGTTTGACTTTGTTGCAGTTTTTTATTTCACCCAAAAGACACATTTGGTAATAACGCTAATTTTTGGAAATTTGTTGTAAAAGTTTTCGAAAAGTACAAGTAATTATTATTGACCAATCTGGAGATACTGGATCACTGAGGTGTACGAAATTAACTTTAATGTATTAAATATTTTAAAATTCATATGGAACCTACATCTATGATTTTTTGTAAATAGGTATATCTGTGATAAACAAAGGGTGATTCGGAACGACATTATAAAAGTCCTCGTTGTTAATCAGGTGGTTAGCTAATATCGGGAGGTCTCACAACCTTGAATAGACCCATTGTGAAGATCTCTGAATGTTTATATTTAATTATCGCTATGATAACGTAAATCATTCATGAAACCTACTTGGTAATTTTTTCAGTCAAAGTACATGACAAGCTCAAAAAGTTACTGAATTTTGTATCAGTTGTCTTTAGCGAGCGGCAATAGCTAAAACTGTGATATTGTTGTCAGAGTCTTGATTATTATGAGCATAGCTATGTACATTATTTGGAGTTGGTTTTGTCGTTTTTAATAAAATTAATATTAATTTTTTCTTTAATGTTTCGTATGTGAATAGAACAAAATTATATTATTGTAAAAATATTTATCGTGTGTATCATGAATACGGCAAATTCAACATTTTGGTATATTTACGCCTTGTTTGTAATACTTACGATATTTGTTTTGTTACTTGCCCTTCTAAAAAATTGACGAAATACCGTTGGTAGATGAGTTGACTTAATAGTAGGTTCATTGTGAATTTCTTTCACCAAATTGTTCCATTTTCATAGCAATAAAGTTTACTGATATCTGGTTTCATAACTTGTGCAATCATATATTCAAATTAATAGAAATGACGTTAGATGCTGGGTAAAGCTTCCATTGGGGTGCGAGGTGCTGTCGTAATATGCGCTTACATATAATGCAATACCTACAGAGAATCTAAATAAATTCAATAAAAGACCGCTGTAGATATGTTAAAGAAATTGCAAAACTCAACGCTTACATTTATGAATGGTTCGAATTTTGTTGTAACCCCCTACTGATGTTCAAAATCAGTTTTGCCTATCTAAAATTTTACAGCTTTAATTTAGAGTAACATTTTATGTTTTCTATCAATTTCTATTACATAAAACTTGTTCCATCTATTGTTGCGGAATTTAGTTTGAAATATAAAGCACGGTCCAATTGAGCAAATTTAGGGCGAAAAATATCAATTCTTTCCACAATCTGACCACCATATATTAATTTTCAACAAATACAGAAATATTTGGGGTGCAAGGGGGCGATAAATTCATTTCAATCATATAATAAATTCATTACTAAATGCGTGCGACATAGATTATAACATATTATATGATAATACACTATGTCTTTACATATGATTTCAATTGGCATTTAAATATTTATCGTGTATTCTGAATTAAAGTGGAATGTAGATAAAAGGACATAGAGTCCAATTATTTATATTAATTGGAAAAGATCCATAGAGCACTAGTTTGGAAAGTGTATTTTGAGCTGTAGCCAGCTCATGCATATAAGCTCATGCAAATAAGTGTTAAGGACTCATTCGCAATATAGGTTTAAGGTGATGGAGCACATAACTTTGTATTCTGCTCGAGCGTAGACAACCTCAACTTAACTCAATAAAAACCTTGCTCCGTTAATTTGGAAGACTGCTGTAGGAAGAAGAGGAGTGGCATTCTGCCTAAGATGTGCCGACAAGGAGCTAATGCTGGATGTTGATCTTGACCTCGGTATACAACCGGTTGTGGCTGAAGAATCTGACGTAAAGAGGGGTAGCTAATGTAATCACTTTTTCGTTGGGGATGATTTCGTCTTTTGTAACCTTGGGTGTTGATATAACGAGGAGTGTTACTTTTTGTGACAATATCCGCATCCGCTGCTGGTAAAACATGTGCCTTGTGAATGGGTATGCGACTGGCAGGTCATTCAGTACCCATATTTCTTGACCTCATCTAACCTTTCGGCGGAGTTCATGGCACGGAATTTCTAGCACGATTTTAGATGATGCTTTTTGCTGCACAACCTGCAGGTATATTGCGAGTGACGAGAAGACGAATGACCTTTCATATGGACGACAGCGAAATTCCTGGTTCTAAGGGAGATAATATAGGATAACCGAGCAGAAAGTTATGTTTTCGACAAAAGGTATTTCCGTTGCCAGACTGTAAATGGAAGGACAGCCAGGACAGGAAACAAAATGGCTAAAAGCGGCTAGAAAATTGGGTCTAGATAAGTCGGATGTTGCTTCAAGGCGAATTAGCTTTGTAGATAACAGACAAACACACAGACATATCCTTTGGTAATACGACAGTATCTCCAAGTATAGCCCTTGATATCAAAAGGTTTTGTAAAGTCTAAACCAGTATGCGTGGAAGGCCGGGAGATTTCACGCATTTCTGGAGGCAATGTACCCTCAGTTGATTTTGACGTCTTCTCTTATATATGACACAGATCTTGCAATTTCGTTCAGTGGATTTTATAAGATTTTGAACCATTGAAAGCCAGTATTGTGTTCGGACCAACCGGAGGACATGTTGATAGTTTGGAATATTGACAGTTGTATCGAATAATTATTGGATGTCTCTCATTGTAGGACAAACTTCAATTCGACCGCAGATTCGTATTAGACCTTCAGCATCCAAGAAGGGAATCAAACATTAAAACGTACTATAAGAAGGAATTGGCCTCTTCATACTGAGCGCTATGTACGCATTTGGGTAAAAAAGCCTTTGGAATATATGGAATCCATATATGGAACGATATACATACGCCATAATCTTTAGAGCTTTTGGGTATGGAGAAAAATCCATTAAGTCGTCGTGGAAATTTTCGAAATATGTGAAATGAGTCGTTATCGACATCTTCTCTAATTTAGTTGATAGGATATCAGGATAAGAGTAATGTTTCCAGATAGCGCCGGAATCTGTTAGTTCCGGCATGTAGGTGGTGTCATTTTGGTGGATCATAACTTGATGATTTTTGGGACTCGGTTGGCCACAAAAGTGTTCGAATGACGTGGTGGTTTCAAGCAAAATACGACTTTGCAAAAGTAGAAGAACAGCTGGTCGTTCAAGTGTACATTGAACTCAATGTAAATGGAAAGAATTTGGAAGAATTGGAATAATTTGGAATTATATGCTTTGCATGGAGCAATCATGATGATTCTGTCTGCAATAGTAAATTGAGTAGCGTATGGTCATTGGATATGCGCCCTCGAAGCAGATAGTACAAGCATTGCTTGCAATAGATTGTATGTGGCTGAGAAGAGAACAATAAGTTGAGTTTTAATTTCAGCATACACAAGAGAAGTGCATTCTCATTGGACATGTCCATTCGAATAATAGACAAAAAGTGAATGATGCTGAAACTGAGTTAAGAGAATTATGCAAGCTCTGATCACCACATACATACACAATAGTAGTATATACTCACTCAGATCAAAGAAGACGAAGATAGTTAAGCTGAAAAATAACATAAGAGAACAAGGCAAGTTTTGATCTCAACATCCATACATAAGAGCATAAACTCAGTGGACATGCACACTAAAATCAAAGAAATAAATATGAAGCTGAAAAGAGAATGGAATAAATAATGCAATACAAGTGAACAACAATATAAAAGAAGTTGCTCACTTCACAGGTGCATTATGAATGGCTAAATGATAAATAAAGTCGTGTTCTCCAAGAGCGGAGAAAGGTCCTCCAATGTATTTAGAACGCAAATATAAAATGCACTTGGTTCAACAGAAAGACTTACGGATAACAAATAGCTAACAGAGATGCTGTTGCAGATAAATTTTATAACTCAGTTATTAACAGAGTTCTACAGAACAGTTTTTTTTTTTTAATTTCAACATCCTCCTATGTGTTACATCAAAGGGAATAATTACAATTTTCTTTGTTCACACAAATGTAGACCAAATGTTGTCACTTATTTGAATTCCGTTTTCACATTTTTAAGAACTTTCGACTGAGATTTTTTTTATAAATTCATTGAGTTTGAAGTGTTGGCTTTCAACATCAATATTATAATTTTCTCACACATATTATACAATAGATTTTTTATACAAATTCATTTGTGTTAAGAAATTAATATTTTGTAACAACTCAAGCACAATGCTCTTGGTGTCTTAGACAGTCGGGATATGTTGCAAACCTCTTAAATTCCACTTTGTAGATGCACAATACCAGATTGTCAATTGTCCTGTATTCCACTTGTTTGACAGAAAGTTTTTTTATATTTGCGCCGAATTAATATATAAAACATACTATAGGTTTCGATTATAATTACAAGTTTATTTCGCTTCAATATGTTTGCCGGTCATATGTATACTAAATTTATCTATTTTTTAATCCCTTCTTAAGGGCTACAAAAAGGGGGAACAAAACAAAATCTGAAACATCAAAACAAACGACGATCAAATCGTGAAATATGAAATTCGCACAAAACAAAATGTAAACAAAACATAGGGCCACAGTTATTAATATGTATGTTACTATAAATACATACAAAACTGACAAAGGGCAGTGTTGTTGTTGTTACCCACAACATAAAACAAACGAAGAAGACGAATAACAGACAAATGCCTAAACGATTGTATGCATTGTTGTTATTGTCCCTCGTTGAGACGCATATAACACAAAACGAAACAACGATAACAATACACACATTGGGGTGGGACGAATAAATTTGGGAAATATGGAACATTAGTGTTGGTCGATAAAAATGCAAATATATAAAATTAATATTAAATTAAACAATACAATGAAATGAACGACCCAAAACTTCGAATAATTAAATTAACAAATCGACTAAAAGCACATACAATACATAAATTTAATCTCCTCCAACATCCTCCGCCCGTTGAAGCGTCAATGTTCAATCACCTTGGTGCGGTAAGGGAGCTATTTTATGGATTGGCCGACAACTGGATCCATTCTTCGTTTGTAATTCCATAACTCGTACTTTGCCATCACGACCTGGAATACATTTGGTAATTCGTGCTAAGAGTCACTGTTGAGAGGGTGTATTGTCTTCATGGACGACTACGAGTTGGCCTTCACCGATATTTCTCGATTCGGTGAACCACTTGGAGCGTTGTTGGAGCGACAATAGGTAATCTCTCTGCCACATATTCCAAAACTGTTGTTTTAAGTATGAGATTTGTTGCCGTCGTGTAAGTAAAGATGGTTTGGTGACATCTAAATTTGGTTGTGGTATTGCCACCATCGAGGAACCAATTAAGAGGTGGCCAGGGGTTAAGGCTTCTCCATCATTAGGATCATCGGATATGGGAGCTTTTGGACGAGAGTTCAGCATAGCTTCGATTTGAACAATGTGTGTTTGCCACTCTTCAAATGTGAGATACGCCTCAGAAATGTTTTAAATGAGCAACGTTTTTGTCAATTTAACGGCAGCCTCCCACAATCTACCGAAGTATGGGGCACGAGGGGGTATGAAATTGAAGTCAAGACCCATTTGGCAGCAAACAGACTTCATCTTCTGGACAACTTCATCTTTGTAAAACGATTCTTTGAGTTCTCTGAGCTGATTATGGGCTCCAACGAAATTGGTAGCGTTATGGCAAAAGACCTTTTGGGGAATACCACGTCTTCCAACCAAACTTTTGAGATACAATATGAAGTTGTTTGCTGACAAATCCGAGACAAGTTCGAAATGTGTTGCTTTAGAACTGAAGCAAAAAAAAACAGCGATGTATGTTCTGTAGGGCGACTTTCCACGAATTCGATAAGATGTCATGAATGGACCACAAAAATCAACTCCAGTGACTAGAAAAGGACGTTGAGCTCGAAGACGATCAACAGGCAAATTACCCATAATTTGACCCAACAATTTTGGCTTGTAATGAAAGCAGTGAACGCAATTTCGAACTACTTTCCGAACAACTTCTCTGGCGTTTACGAGCCATATCTACTGGCGCAATATGGCCAACAGCACTTTAAACCCAGCATGTAGATGCGTGCGATGCAAATGTTCAACATATATATAGGAAAACGGGCATCAATGTTCAATTTTTTCAAAAATGGTGTCAGCTTTTGCAGAGATGGTTGGACAACATTGCCATTTGAGAGTGCCAGAATGTCAGAGGCATAGCAAGACTGCTGGATGAAAGACACAATCTTCCAAAATGCATCTTCTAGTTCTGATGGAGCTACATGGATGACATCTATGGGCTTTTAAGAACTACCTACGGGACACCTGTTGGAAATTCGAAAAACATAAGCGATTATTCGAATACATTTAAAATATGAAGAATGCTTATCGAGAATGTCTTGAATGACATCGTTTCCATAGGTTGTGGCTTTGAAGACAGCAACTTTTCTTCGTTCTGGGACGTCAAGGGTGAATTCGTCTTCAGTACCAGGCCAATCTGAGATATCTTTTTCGAGAAACGATGGACCACGAAACCATATTGTATTGGACAATTCTTCAGCAGAGCAACCACGGGATACGATATCAGGGTTACTTTTAGTTGGGACTTGTCGCCACAAGACATTTCTCGTATCTTCTTGAAGCTCTGAGATACGATTAGCAACGAAACAGTTCAAAGTCGACGAATGAAAATTGAGCCACTGTAGGACAATCTTGAAATCTGTCCAAAAGTGCAACGACGATACGAAATTTTTTATTTTGTGTTTGATTTTGAGCAACGCTCTGCTAAGTAAGACGGCAGCACACAATTCGAGACGGTGTAGAGATTGGGCCTTGATTGGAGCTATTTTCGATTTAGCGATGAGTAATCTAGATTTGTAGGTACCATTTTCCAAGACACGGTAGTAGAGGCAACAACCATAAGCACGTTGAGAAGCATCTGCGAAACCATGTACTTCACCAAGTCGACCAGGTGAAGTAAGAACGTATCTTGGAACTTCTACTTGGTGTTTGTACGACAAGTCGTCTTTAATTTGGAACCACAATGCCTTGAGATGATCATTGAGTGGATCATTCCATCCAATATTCTGGACCCATAATTCTTGAAGAAGAATCTTGCAACGAATGACTATGGGACTCAGAAGCCCAAGCTAATCGTAGATCTTCGGTACGAGTGACAAAATTGAGTTTTAGTAGGATTTGTGACATCGGGCAACACGAAGCGATAGAGGAAGACATCTTGCTGAGGTTTCCACGACATACCCAAGGTTTTGGTGATGTCGTCGTCTGATGTTTTTATGACGATTTCTGTATCATCATTCGAAGTGAGCGACGCATGGTTGCTACTCCACTTGGCCAATTCAATACCATGGAATTCGAGTATCTGAATTAACTCGTCGCTCTTAAGGGACGAGTTAATTCAATTGGAATACCTGTATATCATCATTTTTATTATTCCTCCATAATATAAGTTCATAATTTTTATCATTCTCATCGATACGAAACTGCCGATACATCTTCGAAATGT
This sequence comes from Musca domestica, assembly GCF_030504385.1. Classification (NCBI taxonomy): domain Eukaryota; kingdom Metazoa; phylum Arthropoda; class Insecta; order Diptera; family Muscidae; genus Musca; species Musca domestica. The sequence goes on from NW_026712208.1 coordinate 1,035,126, forward strand.
CAGCTGTGAGAGCGTATCCTGTTGTATTGTTGTTGTATTGTTGGACCAACCATCAATATATCATTCAATGAATGGTTCGAAGAGCTACGAGCTGATGCATCAAATACTACTCGAAGTTTAGTGGTAAGATTGTGAGGTTTGAGGACACAATGATATTATGTAATGGTATTATGTAATGCGTACGATCGAACGATTTAGTATAGGGCGACATGTGTCCGAGCGACACATATTCTTGCATGAATTCTTCACACATCGATTTTAAAAACGATCTTCGCAAGCTTGTTCTTCCTCAGTATAAGTTGTAGGAGACTTGGTATACTCATCAACTTCCCAGAATCGTTTCAATCAATTCATCAATATTTTGCTCTTGTGTATTTATTGTAAAGTTACACGTCATCAAGGAAGAATTGGGACGACTGGGCGACGAACCACCAACTATCCAACCGAAGACTGTATTTGTAAGACAGGGAAGATCGTCTCCAAGTGAGATTCTATCATCCAACAACAAGTCGAAAAAGATTTCGGAACTTAGGAGCACGTCGATTCTTTGTGGCTTATAGAACAATGGATCAGCCGATTCAATATTTTGCGGGCTATTCCAATGCGAAGAGTTGATCAAATCTCCGGGTTGACGAGCCAATATTGTTTTAGAAACTGCGAAACTTGAGGACCACTCGAACGAGTTACTTCTAGATTTTATTGTGGCTTCAACGGAAAACTTAATTGAAGTTCTAACATCGACTCCAGAAATTTCTTGCGAGAATGAATGAAATTTGAGCTTGAGCCTCTTGGCTGTTTCTTCTGAGATAAAATTTAGTTCAGAACAAGAATCTAACAGAACCTTCTGATATGTACCACAATTGTCCTTCATGAGAATCACAGCTGTTGGGATTATTACCCCTTTAAACGAACGAGCAACGAACGACACTGGATTGGAGCTTGTAGATGGTTGAGGCGAGCTAATATTTGACGATGTTCTGGGACACAATATATATGTAGAATAGTATGATGCGCAGAGTTACAAACTCTGCACCGAGGCTTAGGGGGACACTTGGACACCATATGATCTTTTCGAAGGCAGTTGATGCAATGTCCACTACGTTTTACGAAATTAAAATGTTCCGAAACGACTATATTTACGAAAGACGAGCAAGTTGGGATATTATGTTCATTTGAGTTACAATATGAACACTTCGAATTTGAGTTGACAAACGTATGAGCAGACCGATTGAATCTAGGATTTGGTTTGGGTTTATGTGGAACAACTTTTTCTGAGATTTCAGTTCCCTTTTGATGACTTTCGAGAAACTGGCAACGACGACTTAAAATTTCGTAGCACAAATCCCATTAGGGCAACGATTTAAAATCTTTTCTCCCATCATAGTTTTCTTTTGTGTCACTATCTACTTTCGATAACACCATATGCACTAAAATTGCATTCATAACATCTGTTTCGGAGCCGAGCGACAATAATGAACCACGCACTGCAGTAACAGTATCAATGAGATTAAGTAACGAAACACTATCACCTTTTTGCATTCTTGTCACATTGAACAACGAATCGATATGTTCTAAGGAATTAGCAGTCTAGTTAATGCCTTTTCATAGTTTTTTTCACATACATGAAATGGTTCGACTACGGATAACGCAGGACACGAGAGACAGTTCAGTAAGTACTTGAATTTTTCGATCAAACTTATTGATGGGTTATCATTTACTATGTTGTTAAATACAGGTATGAATTTTTGATATTCACTGTATTTTCCATCGAATTAGGGCAATTTCAACGAGGGCAACCGAGAATTAGAGCCAGTAGTCATAGAAGCATTCATGAAACTAGGTTCCATAAATACCGAGCAACGATTTTTTAACAATTTAACGATTTTCGATTTTGCCACTATAAATGCTTCTTCTAGTTCCATTCGAGAATTGTCACTTGAATTAATTGATTCAATTTTCGTTTGTATATCGCACAACTGTTTGAAATAACCTTCTAATAATTCGAGCCGATATTCTAAAATGGTTGAAACCATTTTCGAGCCTTCTTTTTCCACTTTTTTTTGTATGTTTTTCTTCATCGAACTACGTAGCTTCTTTAGAGAATCTAGATCTGAACCACTAGCATTCTTTTCCACTAATTGAATCTCGTCATTACTCATTTTGAGAAACTTAAGAGAACAACACTATAGAACCACAAGAGAAATTGGCTTGTATTTTTAAATAAGCGTGCCAAATCTTTTTGAAACCTCAAATTTCACTCAATATGGTTGATATTTTGTATTTTCTAATGCCAATTGAAATATACTTGTATATGTATATATTGCTGAGTATTTTCCAATGTTTGCACGAACTACGATATTTTTGTTTGTGTATGTGTTACGAATCGCGATTTCGTAACACCAATTCTATTAAGGACACAAAAAATCACTTTCTGTATTAAAGAATAATATTTATTCTTTTCGAACAACAGTTTACTTTATTATTTACGGCGACAGCAATTAAAATTAATCGACGAAAAGTTTTAAATAAAGTCGAAGAAGTTTGTATAATTTGGTTTGCAACACCGAATGAGTATAGCAAGAACACGAACGACAACGAAAAATATGCACGTCACTTGAAATGCTAATGATTATTTTCTTTATAATAACTATTTTTCTTCAATATTTCTGCATAATTTTTAATGTTTCTGTTTATAAATTGTTCATCTGTTAAGTACATTATTTTGTTAAGTAGGCTTTTTGTTGTGTTGATTTTCATGTTTAGTGGTTGTGTGGAGTGAAAGTTTATTATTCGTCCGGATGATATGTCTTTTGTATACCATCTCGTATAACTAACATGTCTAAATATGGTAGTTTTCCATTTTCTTCCTTTTCCATTGTAAATTTTATTTTTCGGTGATAATTGTTAAGGAGATTTAGAATAATATTTTCGTCATATTTGTTGATAACCGCAAAGATGTCGTCCACGTATTTTGTTAGCATTTTAATTTTTATATCTTTTTCGTTGAGTTCATTAATAAAATCGTCAAGTAGTGTGTCAAGTATAATATCCGCTATCTTGGGTGAGAGGGGTTTCCCATTGGCATACCATATGTCTGATGGTAAAAATTGTTGTTGCATTTAAAGTAATTGATGTCCTTTAGAACAAAGTATAGTATCTTCAGAAATATTTGCTTTGGAGTTTTAGTGTTTTCCTCAATTATTTTCCATTTGTCTATGATATTTTTTATTGCGAGGTGTGTGGGGATGTTTGTGAATAAAGATATTACATCAAAAGATACAATAATATCATCCTTATCTAAGTATATGTCCTTTGTCCTTTCTTTTAAGTTTATGCTGTTTTTTACGTTGTACGTAGGGGAAATTAATGTTTTCAATATCTCACCAATGTACTGTGCTAAGTTGTAGCAGGGTACATTGATAGATGAGGCAATAGGTCTTAAAGGAATGATCTCTTTGTGTATCTTTAGTAATCCGTAAAGGTCGGGAGCTGCTGCAGCAATACTTGTCAGTTTGGATTTTTCCCACTTGGTAATGATGTCTTCTTGTGAAGTTCAGCTACTATGTTATTGTTTAATCGTTGGAATTTTGTTGTTGGATCTTCTCGAATTAACTTATATGTTGATTTGTCCTCTAGCAATGCATTAAGTTTTTGTATTTCGATGTAGTTCGATATTCTATTAACTATTTTTGCTCTGGTGATTTCTTTTTCTGAATCGTCTTTTATAGTTTGAACCCACTGTTCAATGTCTGCTATTAGGGAAACAGGTTTGAACTATAAAAGACGATTCAGAAAAAGAAATCACCAGAGCAAAAATAGCTAATAGAATATCGAACTACAAAAGAAATATTTATAATAGCGACAAAGAAAAATATATATTAGCAATGTTTGAGGACACAAAAAAGTTAATAAAAGAGATTGGAGATAAAATCATAATTACATCATCGGACAAAGGCAACAAAACTGTTATTATTTATAAAGAAGAATATATACAAAAACTTAATGCATTGCTAGAGGACAAATCACCCTATAAGTTAATTCGAGAAGATCCAACAACAAAACTCCAACGATTAAACAATAACATAGTAGCTGAACTTCACAAGAAAGACATCATAACCAAGTGGGAAAAATCCAAACTGACAAGTATTGCTGCAGCAGCTCCCGACCTTTACGGATTACCAAAGATACACAAAGAGAACATTCCTTTAAGACCTATTGCTTCATCTATCAATGTAGCCTGCTACAACTTAGCACAATACATTGGTAAGATATTGAAAACATTAATTTCCACTACGCACAACGTAAAAAACAGCATAAATTTAAAAGAAAGGACAAAGGACATATACTTAGATAAGGATGAAATTATTGTATCTTTTGATGTAATATCTTTATTCACAAACACTAAAATCCCAAAGCAAATGTTTCTGAAGATACTAAACTTTGTTCTAAAGGACAACAATTACTTTAAATGCAACAACAATTTTTACCATCAGACGTATGGTATGCCAATGGGAAACCCCCTCTCACCCACGATAGTGGATATTATACTTGACACACTACTTGACGATGTTATTAATGAAGTCAACGAAAAAGATATAAAAATTAAAATGCTAACAAAATACGTGGACGACATCTTTGCGGTTATCAACAAAAATGACGAAAATATTATTCTAAATTTCCTTAACAATTATCACCAAAAATAAAATTTACAATGGAAAAGGAAGAAAATGGAAAACTACCATATTTAGACATGTTAGTTATACGAGACAAAAACATATTTTTAACTGATTGGTATACAAAAGGCATATCATCCGGACGTATAATAAACTTCCACTCCACACAACCACTAACATGAAACTCAACACAACAAAAAGCCTACTTAACAAAATAATGTACTTAACAGATGAACAATTTATAAACAGAAACATTAAAAAGTATGCAGAAATATTGAAGAAAAATAGCTATCCACTTCATCTTATAAAGAAAATAATCATTGACTGCAAAAACAAAGAAAACAAAAATTTAGAAAAAACTAACAAATCCAATGAACAAATTTTTGTGAGTGTACCGTACCTGCCAAATTTAACAGAAACAAAAAACCTCAAACAAATAATTAAAAGTACAACAACAATGATAGCACACAAATCCAATCAGACATTGCAAGAGATTTTCAAACGCACAAAAACAAAAGAAGACAAACAAAAACAACACAACGTTGTATATGACATTACATGCAAAGGCAATGAGAAAGAAAAAAGCGGGAAAGTTTATGTGGGCATAACAAAAAGAATGCTTGGTGTAAGAATAGGAGAACATCAAAATGATATTAATAAAGGATTAGCAAAAACAGCACTGTCACAACACACAACGGAGAGTGGCCACACAGCTGATCCAACAAATGTCAAAATTTTGAGATAGGGAAAAGAAGGAAAGCCTACGAATACAACAATGATTGCCAGATCAATAAATACCAAAAAAAGACAAAGATAATACTAAACTACAGTATTCTATTGCGATTATTTAGAAACGGTTCTGTGATTTAGCTTAAGTTTAATTGTGATTCATATTTTATTGATTATTTATTTATACTTTATATTAATTAAATGTTGTAAAGTCCCTTTTTATTTATATTAATAAGAAATAAATAATGCATAATTATTGATGCAAGTTAAATTTAAAGTGCAATATGCCACCAAAGAAAATTCTAATAATGAAAAATGTTTCTCATTTATAACCAGAATTCAATAAAAACCGCTCTTGAAAAGTTAGAAACAAGCCAACGAAACGTTGAGCAGAATATGAAATAAATTCGTTTATTTTCATTTAAATAACTTGACCATAAAAGCCCAATAAACCCATATTGAATAATTATAAGTTCAATTAATTTTTTAAATAATTAATTTATTTAATTCTAAAATCTACCGCCCTGTCACGGTCGCCAAAATGTTTGACAGAAAGTTATATTTATTTTAGGTTTTGATTTTAATTACAAGTTTATTTCGCTTCAATATGTTTGTCGGTCATATGTTAACTAAACTTATCTATTTTCTAATCCCTTCTTAAGGGCTACAAATCGTGAAAAATGAAATTCGCACAAAACAAAATGTTTTTGTATATATTCTTCTTTATAAAGAATAACAGTTTTGTTGCCTTTGTCCGATGATGTAACTATGATTTTGTCTCCAATCTCTTTTATTAACTTTTTTATGTCCTCAAACATTGCTAATATATATTTTTCTTTGTCGCTATTATATATATTTCTTTTGTAGTTCGATATTCTATTAGCTATTTTTGCTCTGGTGATTTCTTTTTCTGAATCGTCTTTTATAGTTCAAACCTGTTTCCCTAATAGCAGACATTGAACAGTGGGTTCAAACTATAAAAGACGATTCAGAAAAAGAAATCACCAGAGCAAAAATAGTTAATAGAACATCGAACTACAAAAGAAATATATATAATAGTGACAAAGAAAAGTATATATTAGCAATGTTTGAGGACACAAAAAAGTTAATTAAAGAGATTGGAGATAAAATCATAGTTACATCATCGGACAAAGGCAACAAAACTGTTATTCTTTATAAAGAAGAATATATACAAAAACTTAAAGCATTGCTAGAGGACAAATCAACCTATAAGTTAATTCGAGAAGATCCAACATCAAAATTCCAACGATTAAACAATAACATAGTAGCTGAACTTCACAAGAAAGACATCATAATCAAGTGACAAGTATAGCTGCAGCAGCTCCCGACCTTTACGGATTACTAAAGATAAACAAATATAACATTCCTTTAAGACCTATTGCTTCATCTGTCAATGTATCCTGCTAGAACTTAGCACAATACATTGGTAAGATATTGAAAACATTAATTTCCCCTACGTACAACGTAAAAAACAGCATAAACTTAAAAGAAAGGACAAAGGACTTAGATAAGGATGAAATTATTGTATCTTTTGATGTAATATCTCTATTCACTAACATCCCCACACACCTCGCAATAAAAAATATCATGGACAAATGGAAAATAATTGAGGAAAACACTAAAATTCCAAAGCAAATGTTTCTGAAGATTCTATACTTTGTTCTAAAGGACATCTATTACTTTAAATGCAACAACAATTTTTACCATCAGACATATGGTATGCCAATGGGAAACCCCTCTCACCCACGATAGTGGATATTATACTTGACACACTACTTGACGATGTTATTAATGAACTCAACGAAAAAGATATAAAAATTAAAATGCTAACAAAATACGTGGACGACATCTTTGCGGTTATCAACAAATATGATGAAAATATTATTCTAAATCTCCTTAACAATTATCACCGAAAAATAAAATTTACAATGGAAAAGGAAGAAAATGGAAAACTACCATATTTAGATATGTTAGTTATACGAGACAAAAACAAAATTTTAATTGAATGGTATACAAAAGACATATCATCCGGACGAATAATAAACTTTCACTCCACACAACCACTAAACATGAAAATCTACATAACAAAAAGCCTACTTAACAAAATAATGTACTTAACAGATGAACAATTTATAAACAGAAACATTAAAAAAGTATGCAGAAATATTGAAGAAAAATAGTTATCCACTTCATCTTATAAAGAAAATAATCATTGACTGCAAAAACAAAGAAAACAAAAATATAGAAAAAACTAACAAATCCAATGAACAATTTTTTGTGCCAAATTTAACAGAAACAAAAAACCTCAAACAAATAATTAAAAGTACAACAACAATGATAGCACACAAATCCAATCAGACAATGCAAGAGATTTTCAAACACACAAAAACAAAAGAAGACAAACAAAAACAACACAACGTTGTATATACGTTGTATATAATTACATGCAAAGGCAATGAGAAAGAAAAATGTGGGAAAGTTTATGTGGGCATAACAAAAAGAATGCTTGGTGTAAGAATAGGAGAACATCAAAATGATATTAATAAAGGATTAGCAAAAACAGCACTTTCACAACACACAACGGAGAGTGGCCACACAGCTGATCTAACAAATGTCAAAATTTTAGATGGGGAAAAGAAGGAAAACAAAAGATATACATTGATTGCCAGATCAATAAATACCATAGAAAACAAAGATAATACTAAACTACAGTATTCTATTGCGATTATTTAGAAACGGTTTTGTGATTTAGCTTAAGTTTAACTGTGATTCATATTTTATTGATTATTTATTTTTACTTTATATTAATTAAATGTTGTGGAGTCCCGTTTTATTAATATTAATAAGAAATAAATAATGCATAATTATTGATGTAAGTTAAATTTAAAGTGCAATATGCCACCAAAGAAAATTCTAATAATGAAAAATGTTTCTCATTTATAACCAGAATTCAATAAAAACGCTCTTGAAAAGTTAGAAACAAGCCAACGAAACGTTGAGCAGAATATGAAATAAATTCGTTTATTTTCATTTAAATAACTTGACCATAAAAGCCCAATAAACCCATATTGAATAATTATAAGTTCAATTAATTTTTTAAATAACTGACCTGTCACGGTCGCCAACATGTTTGAAAGAAAGTTTTATTTATATTTGCGCCCGAATTAATAAATAAAACAATAATTACAAGTATCAATATGTTTGTCGGTCATATGTTAACTAAACTTATCTTAAAGGCTACAAATCGTGAAAAATGAAATTCGCACAAAACAAAATGTAAACAAAACATAGGGCCGCAGTTATTAATATGTATGTTACTATACCTACAAAACTGACAAACGGTACTGTTGTTGTTGTTGCACACAATATAAAACAAACGAAGAAGACGAATAACAGGCAAATGCTTAACCGACTGTTGGCATTATTGTTATTGTCTCTCGTTGAGACGCATATTACACAAAACGAAACAACGATAACAATACACATTAGTGTGCGTCGATAAAAATGCGAATATATATAATATATATACAGACGTATATATATATATATATATATATATATATATATATATATATATATATATATATATATATATATATATATATATATATATATATATATATATATATATATATATATATATATATATTATATATATATATATAAATATATATATATATATATATTGGTTTTGTTGTTACTGCAGAACGCATCTTTGAAAAAGGCCCAGGAAAACCTGTGTTGCCAGAAACAAGGATATTTTCCGTTCACTTTCGATTTTGACACTAATTTATTAATTTTCCAAGCATTACTGTCGAAATTATTACAGACCATTAAAATCATTTGACGCCGAAAAAATAAAAAGTAAAATAGTTGAACTTTTAATACCGTTTACCAAGAAGATAAGAAACAATTGTAAAAAAAAAGAATATCAAAAAATAATATGCAAGTGAGTTTAATTTTTACCAGTGAAATCGGCTGGATATTACAGTAAAAGTCTTCAAAATACCATATATGTGCGGTACCGTGTTATGAAAGCTACACCAAAGCAATCGAGTAAAAAAGCAGCAAAGGTCTGCCGAGCAGAACTTTTATTACCATTCACCATTTGAAAAAAAAAAGAAAAATGTTAAAAGAATTCCGTCGAAAAATATCGCTTCAAAATTCCTATTATATACGAACATGTAAGTAATTTCTTGTTATAGACTGTAATAAAATCTCCGATCTTCAAATAGAAATTTAAAACGATTCCGGTGAAAATGTGGCTAAAGTCATCAAAATACAAAATATCGCAGGCTGACCTCATAAGAAACTCTATGAACCAAAATTTAAACCATTCTTTTCAAAATGTAGATGGAACAATCATCGAATATCTAAGAAACGCATTTGAAGCAATTCCGTTTTAAAATGTCACAGAGACACATTCACAACAATGGCTTATTAGGTCCTTGATATTGAATATTTTATTTTGAATTTATTGCATTTTATTTACAGTAAAACTCGTATTCGTAGAAATTGGATTTCCCCCCACACAACACCAACAAAGAAGGTAAACATTCGATATTCGCCTTAACAAGGCAGAACTAAACTAATAAAAAAACAGCTATGTTCCGGGCCTGGCTGAACTTTTAACATATTTCAATATTTAGAAAGATCTAGAATATTTAAAAAAAAAAACCGTTGAAAAATATCACTCAAGTAAAACCTCTTACGCAGGAATTATATGAAGAACAGGAGGAAAAAGGATCTTGAATAATTAAAAAAAATCCGTTGAAAAATACCACTCAAGTGAAAACCCTTACATGGGAATTATATGAAGAACAGGAGGAAAAAGGATCTTGAATAATTAAAAAAAATCCGTTGAAAAATACCATTCAAGTGAAAACCCTTACATGGGAATTATACGAAGACCTGGTCTTGCATAAGTAATAGTTTGTCATAGGCTAGAGTACCGATTTTGAACTTAAAGTACAACATTTGAAACAATTCAAACGAATAATGTCGCTTATGTCGTCAAAATACCGAATATTAGAAGTAACAGTTATATGTGGACTATACGAAGACGGGACCTGCATGGGCAATTTTCTGTCATAGGTCAATTCCGATGAATAACATCGCTAAATACCGAATATCGGGAATTACCGTTATAAGGGGGATACAGGGTTGCCCATATTCGACGAACCTCGGAAATAAATTCTTCAGAAAATCGATTGTTATGCGACTTGTGTGCGGTGTAGCGCCGTCTTGTTGAAACCAGAACTGCCTGATACGCTTTCGACGAATAATTGGCATCACAAAATTGGTCACCATGTCGCGATAACGCTCCTGATTGATGGCAACAGCATGGCCATTTTCATTTTGGAAGAAAAAACGGCCCAATGACCGTTTCGCACTAAAGCCGCACCAAACTGTGACTTTTTCGTCATGAAGAGGCACTTCTTGAATCTCCTGAGGATTTTCAGTGGCGTAAAAACGGCAATTTTGCTTATTTACGGTCCCATTCAATGTGAAATGGGCTTCAACGGACATGATAATTTTGTTCCAAAATTGCTCGTCATTTTCGGCCAATTCGATGGCGCTCGCGTGGCGTGTGTTGGTTCATGGTAAGAATCTGCATGGACTGACGCTTCAAACGCGGTATGTCATTAAGCGATGTGACATCTCTGTCAAAAGTTATGGCGTTGCCAGATGGGTCCGTCGAATATGGGCAACCCTGTATACGAAAACGTGGACCGTCATAGCCCATTTACGAATATAAACAGCCTACTGGCAAAATACGCATGTGTGCCAAATTGTATCCATTCTTCTTAATTTGTGCGAAAGATAGCGTGATTACAAAGGACAGACACACATATAATCGATTTACAATCTGAACTAGGATATATATGTACTTAGTTGGTTCCAACGTGACTTCATCGAGGAGTTACAAACGGAATGACAAAGTTAAAGTTATATTATATTACCCTTCATAGTATGGTGGAGGGTATAAAAATACTCACTAGGTCCTAACTATATGCAAAAATTAAGGAATCAAAATTAAAAATTATCAGTCAATTTGGCCGACCGATGTATACCCTCAGCGTATGTTCGTTTATTAATATATATATTTTGGTATGCATTATAATTATTCAAAATGTTGAACCATTGTAGCGGGTGTACCGAAGAAGTGGACCATTTGTTCCTTGTAATCACGCTATCTTTCGCACAAATTGAGAAGAATGGATTCAATTTGGCACACATGCGTATTTTCCCAGTAGGCAGTTTAAATTAGAAAATGGGCTATGCCGGTCCACGTTTTCGTATACAAGGTTACCCATATTCGACGGACCCATCTGGCAACGCCATAACTTTTGACAGAGATGTCACATCGCTTAATGACATACCGCGTTTGAAGCGTCAGTCCATGCAGATTCTTACCATGAACCAACACACGCCACGCGAGCGCCATCGAAATGGCCGAAAATGACGAGCAATTTTGGAACAAAATTATCATGTCCGGTGAAGCCCATTTCACATTGAATGGGACCGTAAATAAGCAAAATTGCCGTTTTAACGCCACTAAAAATCCTCAGGAGATTCAAGAAGTGCCTCTTCATGACGAAAAAGTCACAGTTTGGTACGGCGTTAGTGCGAAAACGGTCATTGGGCCGTTTTTCTTCCAAAATGAAAATGGCCATGCTGTTACCATCAATCAGGAGCGTTATCGCGACATGGTGACCAAATTTGTGATGTCAATTATTCGTCGAAAGAGTATCAGGCAGTTCTGGTTTCAACAAGACGGCGCTTCACCGCACACAAGTCGCATAACAATCGATTTTCTGAAGAATTTATTTCCGGGGTTCGTCGAATATGGGCAACAATGTATCCCCCTTATAACGGTAATTCCCGATATTCGGTATTTAGCGATGTTATTCATCGGAATTGACCTATGACAGAAAATTGCCCATGCAGGTCCCGTCTTCGTATAGTCCACATATAACTGTTACTTCTAATATTCGGTATTTTGATGACATAAGCGACATTATTCGTTGGAATTGTTTCAAATGCCGTACATTAAGTTCGAAATCGGTACTCTAGTCTATGACAAACTATTACTTATGCAAGACCAGGTCTTCGTATAATTCCCATGTAAGGTTTTCACTTGAGTGGTATTTTTCAACGGATTTTTTTTTTTTAATTATTCAAGCTCCTTCTTCCTCCTGTTCTTCATATAATTCCTGCGTAAGAGGTTTTACTTGAGTGATATTTTTCAACGGTTTCTTTTTTTAATATTCTAGATCTTTCTAAATAGTGAAAGATATTAAAAGTTCAGCCAGGCCCGGAACATAGCTGTTTTTTTTATTAGTTTAGTTCTGCCTTGTTAAGGCGAATATCGAATGTTTACCTTCTTTGTTGGTGTTGTGTGGGGGGAAGTACAATTTCTACGAATACGAGTTTTACTGTAAATAAAATGCAATAAATTCAAAATAAAATATTCAAAATCAAGGACCTAATAAGGCATTGTTGTGAATATGTCTCTGTGGCTTGACTCGAAAGACAAATAATAATTTTGTTAATGAAAATCAAATATTTAAAAAAATGTTCATTAATGTTAAGAAAAGATGAATTATATGGGACGAGTTTTCTCATAGCAGCCATACACAGTAGACCTGGTGTTTAAAGCCACATTTTCCAACAGAATTGCTTCAAATGCGTTTCTTAGATATTCGATGATGGTTCCATCTACATTTTGAAAAGAATGGTTTAAATTTTGGTTCATAGAGTTTCTTATGAGGTCAGCCTGCGATATTTTGTATTTTGATGACTTTAGCCACATGTTCACCGGAATCGTTTTAAATTTCTATTTGAAGATCGGAAATTTTATTACAGTCTATAACAAGAAATTACTTACGTGTTCGTATATAATAGGAATTTTTAAGCGATATTTTTCGACGGAATTCTTTTAACATTTTTCTATTTTTTTTTTTCAAAATGGTGAATGGTAATAAAAGTTCTGCTCGGCAGACCTTTGCTGCTTTTTTACTCGTTTGCTTTGGTGTAGCTTTCATAACACGGTACCGCACATATATGGTATTTTGAAGACTTTTACTGTAATAACCAGCCGATTTCACTGGTAAAATTAAACTCACTTGTATATTATTTTTTATAACCTCCACCATACTATGGAGGGTATATTAACTTTGTCATTCCGTTTGTAACTCCTCGAAATACTCATATCAGACCCAACAAAGTATATATATTCTTGATCAGCGTAAAATTATAAGTCGATTTAGCGATGTCCATCTGCCTGCCTGTCTGTCCGTCTGTCTGTCTCTCTGTCCGTCTGTCTGTCTCTCTGTCGGTCTGTCTGTCTGTTGATTTGAGATAGGTGGCTAAAATTTTGCACACATGTTTATTTTTCCAGTAGGCAGGTTAAGTTTGTAAATGGGCCATGAAGGTCCACGTTTTCATATAGCCCCCAAAAAACGTTACCTCCCTATATTTGGTGTTTTGATGATTTTAGCGACATTATTCACGGGAATTGTTTCAAATTTGGTATTTGAAATTCAAAATGGATACTACACGCTGAGACGGAAAATTATCTGTGCAGGTCCACGTCTTCGTATAGCCCCCATATAACGGTACCTCCCGATATTCGGTATTTTGATGATTTTAGCGACATTATTCACGGGAATTGTTTCAAATTTGGTATTTGAAGTTAAAAATGGATACTACACCCTAAGACAGAAAATTGTCTGTGCAGGTCCACGTCTTCATATAGCCCCCTTATAACGGTACCTCCCTATATTCGATATTTTGATGATTTTAGCGACATTATTCACCGGAATTGTTTTAAAATTGGTATGTGAAGTTCGTTATGGGAACTACAGTCTGTGACAGAAAATTGTCTTTGCGGGTCCAGGTCTTCGTATAGCCCATATATCAGAAAATTGTCTTTGCGGGTCCAGGTCTTCGTATAGCCCCATATATCAGTACCTCCATATATTCGGTATTTTGACGATTTTAGGTACAATACCCACCGAAATTGTTTGAGATGTGGTGTTTGAAGTTCGTAATAGATGCTACAGCCTGTGACAGAAAATTGTCTATGCTGGTCCAGGTCTTCGCACAACTCCAATTTAACGGCACCTCCTTATATACGATATTTTGATGATTTTAGCTACATTATTCACCGTTTATTTCAAGTATCGAATTTGAATATGGTATTGGCTTATGACAAACAATGCCTATGTATGTCCACGTCGTATAGACCCCAAAATAACGGCTATATTCGGTATTTTTAAAATTTTAACAGAATTGTTTAAGGATTTTATTTTTTGAAAATTTACAAATTCGTTGCAAATGGTGGAGGGTATTAAGAGATCGGCCCGGCCGAACTTACCACTTTTTAACTTGTTGATATTCTTTTTGTTACAATTGTTTCTTATCTTCTTGGTAAACGGTATTAAAAGTTCAACTATTTTACTTTTTATTTTTTCGGCGTTAGTCAAATGATTTTAATGGTCTGTGATAATTTCGACAGCAATGCTTGGAAAATTAACTATTTAAAAATATTGTTAGTGTCAAAATCATCAAAATATACTTTAACATTGCCGCTCACTTATTAATATATGTATGCGTTCTGCTGTAACACCAAAACCAAACTTTTTTGACAATGTTCATTGAATATGTGATTATATATCCACAATAAATTTATTTTACTTTAGATATAATAATATTTTTTAGGTTTTCTAGTATGCTCTTTCATGCATAACTCCCATAAATGAGTAAATTTTTATTAAAATTTTTAAAAAATATGACAACGAACATATGGAACGAATTTTGCAATTCTCAAAAACAATAAAATCCGTTAAAAATTCTGCTAAAATCTTAAAAATACCGAATGTAGCTGTTACAATAGGGTCTATACAACGACATTGACCTGCATAGGTAACTTTTGTCATAAGCCATTACTATATTTAAATGCGAAACTTAAAAAAAATCGGTGAATAATGTAGCTGAAATCAGCAAAATACCGAATATCGGGACGTACAGTTATATGGGGGCTATACGAAGACGTGAACGTGCACAGACACTTTTCTGTCATAGGCTGTAGTTTCCACTACGAACATCAAATACCAAATTTGCACATACAATTTTCTGTCATATGCTGTAGTATAGAGTAATGGCGGTAAAATCATCAAAATGTCGGATATCGGGAGGTACAGTTACATGGGGCTATACGAAGATGTGGACTTGCACAGACAATTTTCCATCTTAGGCTGTAGTATCCCTTAAGAACTTCAAATACCAAATTTGAGACAATTCTGATGAAAATAGTTGCAAAAATCATCAAAATACCAAATATTGGGAGGTATCGTTATATAGGGGCTATACCAAAACATGGACCTACATTTCCCATTTTCAAAAATGCTGCAGACATAATATACATTTGAGTAAAATTTTATCAATCTACTTCAATATGTTTTGGAAGCTAGAGTGAATTTCACAGACGGACAAACGGACGGGCATCGCTAAATCGACTTTGTGGGGTCTAATATGTATATTTCGAGGTGTTACAAACGGAGTGACAAACTTGATACACCCTCCATACTATGGTGGAGGGTGTAAAAAAATATATTTTACAAAAGATACATTACTTTTAAATGATTAGCAAGTTGTCAATTTTTTCAAGAACAAATACGAAAACATTTCATATCTTCATTGTTTTATGTTAAACGTTATTGGGATGTTGTTAACAGCTTGACTCAAGAACACAGTAACTTTTAGTTTTGTTGGTATATATAGTTGATTAATGATAACAGTCATAGAGGTAATAAAAGGTTTTAAATTTGGGCTTTTCTCTACAAACGTAGCGAATTGTGAAAAAAATTATTTTGGACGTCAGAACGTCAGAAATCATATCAATACTATCAAACCATTAAGTCTAGAACGCGATTGGGTAATTTGGAAGAGAAAAATTAAAGATATCCTCGATTTTATAAATACAAAGCCTGTTCAAGGATAAGATTTATGGCGACATGGTGCATAGAGATATGTACATTTGGTATCTCTCTGTCTCTTTTACATTTAATGTTAAATTAGGTTAAATCATATAATATATAATATAAATAAATTAGTGCATTCCAGGTGTACAAAGCCAGAACATTTAAAAGGTAGAGCAACTTACCTTATTATAAGAGACTACAATCCTAGGTCGGGATATATGTCAAGATTATTGACCAAGAATCTGCTGCCGATATTTGGGAAGCAAATTGAAGCAACACCCAAGGATCAACTTTTTAAGAGGAGTACGGAACTAATTTTGTTTATTACTGATAGATTACAAAAACTTTTGATTTAACCTATAATTTTCGGTCATGCCACTCTTTTGCTATATGGCTAACATTTTGCACACATGTGTATTTTGTGCGTAGTCGGTCTACGTTTTAGTATCAAACTTAATCAGATGGTCATGTTGATATAGCCCTATTGAGTTTGATTGGATTTATAAAAATTGTCTTCAAACCTACTAAATCATACTCTGGTTTTGTATATCTTTCAAAAATATTTTTGTTTTACCCACTGTGTCAATGGGTAATTTTCTTTTATAATAAGTTGTTGTAAGTGGTCGCCAGTAAGATACTATTTCACTGTCGTTGCCTAAAGTTTGCATTTTTTACTCTCATCGACAAAAACCGTTGAGCGGAGAAAGCTGCCAGAGTGAAAATGAAGAAATCCGCACCCTAGTAGGTTACCGTGAGTACAAAAGCGAATTTTCAAAATGGAAAACCATTAAAGAAAGTCTTAAATTCGGGCGGGGCTGACTTTATTATACCCTACACAACTTCTCATATTAAGTAGAGCTTCACATAACAAATAAAAGTTTTAATGGAGAATTTGTGAGAATTAAACAGTGATTATAGTAGTAATTAAAAGTCCAAAAGAACTAATATATGGGAGGAATATCCTCCTCGGAATCGATTTCTACTAAATTTGTCGAGGGATTTCCGCCTTTTCAATTCGATCTTATATTATCCATTTGGTGCACAATTTACTTGAAGTCGGATAAATATATATGGGAGCTATATCTAAATCAGAACCAATCTCGATAAAATTTGGCAAAGGTATTTCTGAGCTGTATTTTACATATTTCCCCGAATATCGTTACTACGGAGTTCATATTACGGCTATGCAGGGCATATTCAACAAATCGGATGAACAATATATATGGGAGCTATAGATATATCTGAAGCGATTTCCACCAAATTTGACATACTGGTTTCTTGACTCAATTTGGTCGTAAGTACCAAATTCCATTCCATTTGGCTTAATATTACAAGTTTGGTGCACAATAAAAGCTAAATGGGACGAATATATATATGGGAGCTATATCCAAATATTAACCGATCTCGATAAAAATTAGTAAGGGTATTTCTGAGTTATATTTCATATATATTCCCAAATATCGTTGTTACAGAGTGCATATTACGGCTGCGGAGGACAGAAATTACAAATCGGATGAACAATATATATGAGAGCTATATCTATATCTAAACTGATTTTGCATACTTATTTTCAGGTCCAATTTGGTCGTACGTGCAAAATTCTGTACTATTTGGGCTTATATTACAAGTTTGGTGAACAATATAAGGCAAATTGGACGAAAATATATTTGGGAGCTATACCTAAATTTTGACCGATTACCTCCAATTTCAACAGGGTTCGTCCTTGAGTCAAACAAATTATTTGTTGAAAATTTTATTTAATCGGGCAAAAATGCATGGACATACAGACGGACGGGACAAAAATGACGGAATGCATGGACAAAAATGCATGGACATACAGACGGACGGGCATGCAGAAACCGACTCAGAATGTGATTCTATGCAGATCATCAAAAATATCATTAAAAAAGCAAATGAAAAAAAAAAAGAAATAACTTAAAATAAACCACTCAAGTATTAAAAAATAAAAAAAAAATATTCTTTGAATTATTTAATTCAAGAAATTAAAAACAAGGAAAATTTAAAAAATATATTCCTTAGAAATATATCGATTCAAAAAATCGAAAGTAGGGAAAAAATAAGAATAAAATATCCTTTAGGAATAAATCGATACAAGAAATCGAAAGAAGGAACAAAAACCCTTTAAAAATTATAAACCGATTAAAAAATATAAGCAATAACTAGAATTAAATATTCAAACGAGAATTAAATGTTAGCAAAAATAAAAAATCCAAAATAATGGATAATTAAAAGAAAAAAAACATTTAAGGGGGAGTTAAGTGAAAGCATTTGCTATCCGTAAAAAATCCACACCGTATAAGATCAATCGGGTGAGTGAATCCTTTCACCAAATTACCATACTATATATAGATAACAGGTTAGACGATTCAATAATAGACTAGGGAGAATTGAGTAATCCAACAATACAACCGACTTAAATAGGAGAATAGATGAGTTGGAACGGCTTGGGCAAAATGGAATCTCGAATACTGTTACATACATTAGCAGTTTCTTGAACTGAGGAGGACATTAAATCTATCTGTATATTACCAGACAGTGATATGGAGTTTCGCACCACCACCCACTCCAGTATGTTTTCTTTGTCTACTCTGTGGAGATAGTCCTGAAGCAGGGATGCTCAAAACAAAAAATGAATGTGTATTGGTGCAAGAGAGTGAACGTCCACTCAAAGAAATTTCATGAGTTGTTGGCGCCAACTAATGCATAATGATATTATTATTATTACAGTGTACTAGCATATTATAGGGGGGAAATGTTTTGTTTTGTATAAATACAAATATATAAATTTAATTTTAATTCAACTAAAAACATAAATAAAAAATTAATTTAAATGTAAAAAAAAAAAACAATTCACTGACTAATTTAAAAATAATCGATACAAAACTAGTTAAATAAAAAATGGAGATTTAAGGCTTTTAAAGCAGGGAACGCTTAATAAAAATATTAATATTTACATTTAAAAAATTGTTAAAATAACGTCTCAATATGTAATATTTTTTATTTTGCCACATAAAATGCATTGAATATTATCAAAAGCATTTTTAACCATAAAATATGATTGTAGCATTCTGGCATGTTGTTAAGCTAAAATAAAATAATGCAAATGAAACTATTGTTTCGCTAAGTGCATCAACGGTAGCAATGCGTGCAGCCACACACGTCTTCATTCGTCGGTGTCTCATCGACGACTGATTCTTATTCTCATTGCGAGTTCGTGTTGGTTGTTTATACTTTTTCGTTCGAGGCTGCCCATAGCTGTCCTGACGGATTTGAAGATTGTGAAACAAAAGCTAATAAATAGGACTGTTATGTAAAGTATTAGAAAAAATGTGATTGGCGAGGAAGATTTTGATAGTGACTGGAAGGATGTGAAAAAAAAAATGACAAGATGGATGCTCAGACGATGGAACATTGTACAAATTATACAAAGACCGAACGCATTACCCAAAGCATATTCTGCCTAACATTTTACACTCAGCCCAAGAAATGATAGTTATGACTACAAGCCAAATTAAAGTCCAGTACCATACCCCAAGAAACAACAGAATAAACATCTAGGAATGTTTATTATATGAATCGGCACAGGCAACCCGAGAAAAAAGGATCTGAAATGCATAATAAGGAGCGTGTTTTTCTTCTAGATGCTGATTCCGAGGATTTTGATCCTCAGGATACTAGTGAAGAAGTGGATGGAGGCAGAATGAACAAAATGTTATGGTGGAAGGCCATGAAGCCTACTTTATATAGAATATATAGACCTCAAAAGTAAAATACTAAAGTTTTTGATCGACACCGGCTCGAGCCAAAATCCAACTTATCTGTCGAAGGTATACCTTTAACCCCTTATTGTTGATACGACAGCTGAAGAAACTGAAAAAATAAGAGGACAGTTTATTTATATGTTCTTACAATTTCCATGCTTGGATAGTTGTAAAAAAAATAATAAATTTGTGAGAAACATTATAGATTGGCCATCGCTTATAAGAGACTTAATGCTGTAACCATACCACGAATTCCGTAACGATTCCGCTGAATAACGTTGCAAAAATCATCAAAACACCGAATATTGAGAGGAACCATTATATGGGGGCTCTACGTTATCGTAGACCGTGGCTAAAATCATCATAATACCGAATATCGGGAGGTGCCGTTATATGGGGGATATACGATATCGTGGACCTATATAGACAATTCTCTTTCAGGGGTAAAGTACTTATAAAGAACTCCTTGTGTAGAATTTCAGGCAATTCCATTGGAAAATTATGAACACATGTTAAATTTTGTTTCGATCTTGTTTCATATAGAAACAAGTGTTAAAAAAGACGTATCCCCATTTTTTAAATGGAAAAATTTGAAATGCGTCCTGTCATTAAATATTTACCTAAAAAAGTTTTATCATGACAAGAAATTTATAATGATATATAATAATGATATATAATGCGTTAGGTGAAAGTGCTCCTTTATATGCAACAGTAAAAAATTGGGTTGCTGATTTTAAACGTGGTTGTGCAAGCATTGAAGATGAACCACGTAGTGGACGTCCAAAAAGAGCAACAACAACATATTGTAGCCAAAGTGTATGATATGGTATTAATTGTTCGACGAATGAAAGTGCGTGAAATTGCTAATATCATCTGCACCTCAAATGATCGTTTCCATTTAATGTTACATGAAAAACTACAGATAAAGCTTTCTGCAAGATGCGTGCCGCATTTGTTAACAGTCGATCAAAAACATTTCGAACATTTCTCACGTTTTTTTTTGATCGATTTTAGTGACATAAAATGGATTTCATGCGTAGATCCATAACTGATGATTAGAGATGGACCCACCGCTATACTCCATAGACAAAAGAAGAATCCAAACAATAGACCGAAGCTGGAAGAAGTGCCCCAAAGCAATTCAATCGGCTAGCAAGGTTATGGCAACGGTGTTTTGGAACTTCAAAGGTGTCTTATTGATTGACTATCTGCAAAAGGGTAAAACAGTGAATTCGGAGTACTATTGCAACCTTTTGGATCAATTAAATGTACAAATTCGAGAAAAACCTCCTGGCGTACAACACAAAAAATTCTTTCATCAAGACAACGCACCAGCTCATAAGAGTGTTTTAACAATAGCCAAAATCAACATACGAGTTGCTTCACCACCCACCTTATTCTCCTGATTTAGCTATAAGTTATTTTACTTGTTATCAAATCTAAAAACTGACTTACTGGCAATCTTTTTACTTCAAATGAAGATGCAATTACAGTTGTAAACCACTGTTTTGAAGACCTTGAGGACAGACAACGCACCAGCTCATAAGAGTGTTTTAACAATAGCCAAAATCAACATACGAGTTGCTCCACCACCCACCTTATTCTCCTGATTTAGCTATAAGTTATTTTACTTGTTATCAAATCTAAAAACTGACTTACTGGCAATCTTTTTACTTCAAATGAAGATGCAATTACATTTGTAAACCACTGTTTTGAAGACCTTGAGGAAAATTATTTTAATCAAGGGATAGAATTGCTAGAAAAGCGTTGGACTAAGTGTATTGAAGTTTCAGTAGATTATATTACTACTATTACATAACGATTATAATATTAGCCGGCATCAGCATAGGAGTTCTGTGACATGAAATCACAAAAAAACTGAATCTGCCAATAATCCACTTACCACAATCTATGAACCCTCCTACGCATGTGATCTGCGGAGTGCAGATTTTTAAGGATGGAGGGGTTAAAAACGTTGTCGACGCTGCCGCCATATGTATCCGGTCTAATTACACCTTTCCCTGACCATGCATTTTCCACGTCTCCACGAGGTGAACGGGGAGTATTAGTTACGCTGTCTAACAAAATCATTTTAGTTGTTAGGTTAGCGTTTAAACAAGTTAATTCGTGTCACCATTTTCACCGGAAATGTTTCAAATTTGCAATTTGAAGTCCAGAATGGGTATTTTATCCTATGACAGAAAATTACTCAAACAGGCCCAAGTCTTCGTATAGCCCTTATATAATACTTGATGATCTCAGCGACACTCTCCATCATTTAGAAGTAAAGAAAAAATTAAATACTGCTAAATCGTAAAAAATCGAATGTATGGAGTTACCGCTGTATTTAGAACTACCACAATCTATGAACCCTCCTACGCATGTGATCTGCGGAGTGCAGATTTTTAAGGATGGAGGGGTTAAAAACGTTGTCGACGCTGCCGCCATATGTATCCGGTCTAATTACACCTTTCCCTGACCATGCATTTTCCACGTCTCCACGAGGTGAACGGGGAGTATTAGTTACGCTGTCTAACAAAATCATTTTAGTTGTTAGGTTAGCGTTTAAACAAGTTAATTCGTGTCACCATTTTCACCGGAAATGTTTCAAATTTGCAATTTGAAGTCCAGAATGGGTATTTTATCCTATGACAGAAAATTACTCAAACAGGCCCAAGTCTTCGTATAGCCCTTATATAATACTTGATGATCTCAGCGACACTCTCCATCATTTAGAAGTAAAGAAAAAATTAAAATACTGCTAAATCGTAAAAAATCGAATGTATGGAGTTACCGCTGTATTTAGAACTACAAAGACAGGGACCTGCATAGACAATTTTCTATCATCAACTACGTAAGTAAGAAAATTGATACAATTCCGAATAATGTCGCTTAAATTATCAAAATACCGAAAGTAGGTGGTACCGTTATATGGGGGCTATACCAAGATTTGTACCTGCATGTTTTTTTTTTTTTTTGTATATACTGCAGTACCCAACTAAATTCAGAATGCTGTGATTTCTAAACCACTCAAACGACAGTAGTTAAAATAATTCCAGTGACAGCTGATTATATTGTTTACAAGCGTATAAAAGAATTTTGGTGAGAATTTTCCAGGAAAAATGTTATTCGTGATGGAATTCAAGCGTTATAGTGTGATTTCTTTATATTTGGCTGAAAACCACAAGTGGCTATCGCTAGAGCACTCCTGCAAATGTGAATAAATCTATTGTGTCTCGTACCATGGCTCGTTACCGTCATTCTGGTAGCGTAGCCCAACGTCAAGGAAATGGACGGAAGAAAACAGCAACATCAGCAGGAATGGTCCGAAAAATGGCTCGTGAGCATATCATATCGCAATGTTATTCCATTCGCAAATATTGAAAAATGAGCTCGGGGTGAAGCCATTGAAATTCCAAAAAGTGCAAGAACTTACACCGCAACGGAAACAAATAGACACAAAAGAACTAAAGAGTTGCTTCGCTTACCCGAAAGTGGTGAATTGACTAATTTGGTTTTCTCCTATTAGAAAACATTCGTTGTCCAGCAGTTTGGAAACAAACAAAATTATCGTGTTTATTTGCCAAAGAGGTCAGCTGAAAATGTGCACCTCCGGTTGGTCACCAGAACTCAAGCGCCGTCCATGGTGATGGTGTGGGCTGCCATAACTGCCGACGGTCGCTCTCCGCTCGTATTAATCGATCGTGGCATAAGAATAAATGCCGAATATTATCGCGAAAATATTGAGGAGGGTGTATTAAAGCCTTGGGCACGCAAACATTTTGGCCGCAGACTTGGGCATTCCAACAGGACTCAGCACCATTGCACTCAGCACGCACTACCCAAGTTACAAAATTAGGTTCCTCGCTTCATTTCCAGCGCACAATGGCCACCAAAATCTTCGGATACCAATCTATTGGACTATTGTGTCTGGAGTATTTTGCAAAGCAAGGTTGGCACTTAAAAATGCCAAAGTGACGATCACCGAAATACCGCAAAGCAACATGGGAGCAACGTGTGTCGGGTTCATTAGCCGTTTGAAGGCTATAATTAGTACCAGAGGTGACCAATTCAAACAAATGTAAACTTATTCTAAAACTTGATTCTATTGCTTTCATTCAATAAAATTTCAAAAAAAAAAAAAAAAAAAAAAAAAACATTATCGCGTTTGACTTTGTTGCAGTTTTTTATCTCACCCTGTATATATATTTTATAAATATAAGATAGGTTATTGTAAATTACAATAAGTAAAATAAAAAACATTTTTTCATTTAAATAAAACAGGCATTTGTATGCCCTCCACCTTGAAAAGACTACAAAGGTCCATTTAAATACTCGTCGTAGACCCCATAAATTTAATATATTCATAATCAACGTAAAATTCTAAGTCGATTTAACAATTTCCATCTGTCTGGCTCTCTGTCGAAATCACGATACAGCCAACATTATTTGAGCTTCAAAGCTTGGCAGAACAATTTGTATTGTGTCTAGGATGGTCGGCATTGAAAATGAAATATACCGGTGTACGTTTTGGTATAGCCCCAGTACCTCGGATATTCTGTATTTTGATGATTTTAGCCACGTTTTTCCACGGATTTATCTGCAAAATTAGTATTTGTAAGTTATAAGGGGTTCAAGCTCCTATGGCGACACATTGTATGTATAGGTCTACTTTTGTATAGCCCGATATAACGGTACCTCCCGATATTCATTATTTTGATGATTTTGCCATATATTCCACGGATTTGTCTAAAAATTGGTATTTGCCGGTGATAGCTTCTACCTCCGGTGGCGAAACATTGTATGTATAGGTCCACTTTTGTATAGCCCCCATATAGCACCACACCCCGATATTCGGTATTTTTATGATTTTTGCCACATTTTTCCACGGACTTGTCTAAAAATTGGTATTTGCAATGGGATCTCCTGTGGTGGAACATAGTATGTGTAGATTCACGTTTTCCTATAGCGTACATATAACGATACCCATCGATATTCGGTATTTTGATAATCCAAGTCACATTTACCTACGAAATTGTTTCAAATTTGGTATTTAAGAAGATTTGGTAGATTGCAATTCTTGATGTATGAAATTGTCTTTAGTGGTTTCCGTTTTGGTATGGCGGCTTATAAAGTCTTCGCAACTTTACGACCCGGCCGAACTTAATGTTTTTTTAATTTTTTTAATAGAAGAGAGAATTTCAACAGGATGTGAAGAGTAGAGTACAATTTGCAATCACCTCCTTAGTTAAAGGTTAACAAATTCATTAATTCCAACAATGTGTATTTACCGTGACTATGGTTCACGCATATTCCATATGGGGAATCACAAAATCCAACAACGTTGGTGTGATGGCGTGGTGTTAAATTAGATTTTTTTTGGAAAATTTTCTCGTTTTTATAATTTTTTCCAGACTTTAAAAACAAGGTTGAAGAGGTAATGTTCAATTGCAAGCATTGAAAAGATGAACCATGGTAGAACTAAGAAGGAAAAGTCATGCAATCACATATGATTATCAAACCCCTTTAAACCTTTGGAAGAAGAACACCTGACCGAGTACTGTTGCAAATATAAGAATTTATTTTGAGGCAGTGCACCTTTACAATTTAATCTTTGCAAATAATATGTGTTATTGTTTTCTAAAATTTAATTTTTTTTAATAACAGGCCTTCGGCCGAAGCGTGAAATCCTCTTTTTTGGAGTGCGCCAAAAACACCTACGCGAATGCGAGATAATTGTTTAGGCTGCTGCTCTACGGTTCTTGAGATTGTTTTCCGCTGTGGTATGGCCAACACAGGCTACGTGAAATTTTAAAGCAAAAGAAAAAGGATTTATTGGGAATATTCAGGATCCCATGCCTCAGGAAGTTCGGGTTTCTCCCATAGTGGTAAGCTCGATGTAATTTTGGTATAAATGGCTGGACATGCAGTTTGGATTAAATCGGATACTCGCGTTAAGAGTTATCGTGCTAACCACACAGATCGGATAGCGCATATGGTCAGATTGACTAAAATGAACTGAAAATATTATTTATATGGGGCACATACCTTCTGAAGTCGGCTATGTTATACATTGAAACATCCTGAATATTTGCCATATATTTTCCTCGTAACATTAAATTGACTCATCGGTACAATTTTATTTACAGAAATACAGATTTTTGCACATAACTCGGGCACACTGCGTATAAAATTATTTTCTACAAAACCGATTGTTTTAAAAATGTGAATAAACAAGTTTTGTTTTTGTTGTGACAGTTCATTGTATTTGACAAGCTTAGTTACAGAAAAGGCATAGATGGGAATACTTTTTTGAAATGACTTTACCTTCTGATTTCTACCATGAGATGAACGAAGACAACTAAAGACCGTGTCACGTACTGATAAAGAGTTTGCATAATGTGGTTTGTCCAGAATAGTCCAGGGAATAATTTAATACAATTTCCAAGTTTTTAGTTTATTCTCCCAAGATTTTTATTTCTATATTTTGCATGTAATCTGTTAGTATTGGGTCGACAAGGATATTTGAATTAAAGTCCTCTACGAGGATAACCCATATAATTATTTTCAAGAACATTTTGTAATGGCTCTAAATCAATTGTATTGTTTGGACGATATATGCATCCAATCAGGATTTTATTCTTATGATTTTGAGTTCTATAAAAACATATTCAATTTCATCGCCAACGTTTGACTTTAGACGGAACGTAGCATTTAGTGTTTTTTTTAGCAAGAATAAAAACACCGCCCCTCTGTCAAATTTCAAAACGGTGTCTAACCGAATTTTATCTTGATTATTATTATAGAGATAAAAAGCAAAGCCATCGGCTTAATGCAAGTCTGAACATGTTAATATCCATGTAATTATAATTGATACTCCATGGGTAAAAAAATTAACGATATTGTAGGTTTAATATATAAATAACTATAAAAAAGATTAAAAAATAAAACTGATCATGATCAATAAATACATGTAGTTGTTACAATTTTTATTATGGCTGTGGTACCATTCGGACA
Organism: Musca domestica; assembly: GCF_030504385.1. Taxonomy (NCBI): domain Eukaryota; kingdom Metazoa; phylum Arthropoda; class Insecta; order Diptera; family Muscidae; genus Musca; species Musca domestica. The sequence goes on from NW_026712208.1 coordinate 1,062,336, forward strand.
AGGGCCATTCTGTGGAAAGTAGTATATATTTCGAACTGACAATTTTATGTAAATGTAAGAAATCTCTTTTTTGGAAAATAATTGTGCCCATAACAAAATGCTGTGATACTAATAATTATGTTTTCTAAAATAGATTGCCCCTGAAGATGCAATTTGATAATTGCGAAATATTGGGAACATATTATTGTAATCAATAAAATAAATCCGAAAATGGCCTAAAGCTCGAAAAAATCTTATTGTTTATAAAAAAAAATTTCGAACTTATTGCGAATTTAACACTAGAAACTCTCCAAGTTAGACTCAATTTCTATTAGCAAATATTTTTCACAGCAAAGTTTGTTTTTGTAGTGATGGATTTTTTGTCCACAACAACTACATTGCTTCCACTGCATACACTTGTTTTAATGCTGCTTTAGGAAGACGGTTTAATGGCTCTGAACGTAGAAACAAGCTGTATATTTCAGTGTAATCTAATATATATGTTTTTCTATACAGTGTGTCAGTATCCCGTTCCTCTAATTCAAGAAACTGATGTAACGCCTGAATAATTAGAGAATTAACGCAAATCAATATTTTAATTTCCAGATAGCAAAGTTTTGCTTTCATTGATGCTTATTCCTTACATATTGCCACACTACAGGAGTCATTCATATATTACTGCAAGGTCAGTATCCAAAGTTAAATACATATAAAATGTTAACTAATGTACTTCAGGTACATTAATATTTTATTTATTTAATTTATTAAGTTTGTTTCTGCGTAGAGTCTTAGTCCTTAACCACACTAGATTAATTTCATGAAAGAAATTTATGTTCTTAGATCGTGTTCTATACTTCAATAATTTTTGAAACTGTAGTAGTGGAAAACTCGGCCTAAGGACGCATATTTCAATGAAAATTCTAGAGTGGACCGGCGCTAAGGCTGAAGTATAAACCTATTATATGTTAAGCTATTTATTTTTAACATAGATCTTTCTTGTTGGTGTTGACGAAACACGGAATCGAATAAAACGGATTAAAACAGAAACACAACCCAAAATTTACTTTGTCTACAATTGCATATGTGGACATCTGTTGAACTAGAATGAAATTTGAAAATCCTTTGAGCGCTATTGACGCGTGCTTTTATTCTTATATGGCTATGAATGTTAGATATCCCGTTGCATGTTTACACGTATGGACATTCATGAATTAAATCAGAAAGAATATATTGCTTCTATTTTCGGAAGATAGAACGAAATTTGGTAATGAACCCGTTTTTGAATCATTCATAAATGATCTTAATTCTTTACAAGAATTGGACAATCGTATAAAAAAGTTGAAGATTATTCCTCCCCTAATTTTGGGGGACAATCTTGGCTTAAATACAATTCTACGATATTCAGAAACCTTCTCTAGCATCTTTTATTGTCGTTTGTGTAAGCAACACCGCGAAAGAAATAATATTGATGTTTATAAAAACATTTCTGTGTTAAAAAATTCTCAAAATTACAATTCCGATATAGAAGTTAATAATATTTTAAGTTTACCGGAATAAAGGAAAACTCAATTTGTAATAATCTAAAATAATTTCATGTCACAAGAAATTATAGAGTTGACGTTATGTTAAATTCATATTAACTCGATTCACAAAGCACTATGAATTTTTTACGTTAGACCAACTTAACTATAGATTGCTAACCTTCAATTATGGTCCAATGTATTGTAGAAATAAACCACCCATTTTAAGTATTGATTTTCACAATAAAATTAAGCTTAATTATCTTCTTCTGAGATGTTGGTTTTTGTAAAGTGTCTAGGGTTAATGATAGGAGACTTAGTGGTCGATTGCGAAGAATGGTCAGTGTATTTGCTATTGAGACAGATTGTTTTTATATCCTGTGAGTCAGAATCATTTCAAACTGGCGTTCCTGAGCATTTTCGTCAGCTACTGTGTGACCACAATGCTCTATATATGAAAATTTCACAATCCACGTTGCAACCAATAAATAACTTAATACATTATTCCAATATTATGAAAAAGATTTGACCTTTGAAACATATTTCTTCAATGAGGTTTGAATCTGTCCATAAGAAGTTAAAAAAGATATGTAACAGCTCCAATTATTAAAATAATATTATTATTACACGGCATATATTTGCAAATCCAAAGAAGACTCTTATTTTTTAAACTAATTATAATTTGTTTGAAATTACATGTTTAAAAACTGTATTATTTGTAATTTTTGAGAATAGAAGAATATGAAATAAATTATTTTTCAAAATAACATATTATGTTTTATTAATACGTTAAAAAGGTATGGTATAAAATATTTTATAATTTTATTTTCTAATATTCCAACCAATGGGTGTTCCAAATATAAATATTGTTACTTCTGACAAAAACTTTTATAAATTCTAACAATATTAATTTTTCATTATGACAAAAATTGCAAAATTAAATATTGTTACCTTCGACCAAAACTATTGTAAGCGTTTATAATATCTATTTTTAATTTTGACCAAAACTATTGCAAATTGCAAAAATAAACATTGTGACTTCTGACAAAAACTATTATAAATTCTAACAATACTCATTTTTCATTATGACAACGACTATTGTCAGTTGCAAAAATAAGTATTGTTACTTCCGACCAAAACAACAAATAACAATAGTTGGGCTGACAATACTACATAATCAATCCAACAATACCTTTACAATACATATTTTACTCTTCGAATATTGTTGGAACAAACGTATTTTCTTCTCTGCGAGTATTGACATAAACAAATAAAGGTATAGACTAAAAAGTTGTCTCATCTGTTATCTTCGAAAAAAGTTTTTCAATAGACGACGCACATGCTGTGAGAGAGCTTAAGTCAGTCTCTCAAAACACATAATATTGAACATTTTTATGATTTATTATTATTTATCAATTGAAAACGATATAGCTACTTTGTTTACATTTACATCACTCAACTATATTTTTGCAATTTAAATAGCAGAAAAATTAATAAATCGTTTTTGATTCGATGATTTTAATAGCTCCGAATGAATTTAACTTTTAATGATCGGCCATGGTGGCCACTGTCGGGAGGGATAAACATTAAAACTTTTTAGTATACTCTTTATTTGTCTATGGTATTGATTATTTTAGTGAAATTATATTTTGCAAATGTTTACACCTTAAGGTATTCCACAATGTTATTATTATGTGGATATGTTCAGAGGGTTATATATAATCATTTTGCAATTTAGTTGTACTATGTAACATCGGCTTTAATTAAAAATCTGGGCAATAATCTAGTGCTTAACAAAAGACGTTCACTCACAATTTTATTAGAAAATATTGCTTGAACCGTCATAATATCGAATATCGGGAGATACCGTATGATAGTATACTATAACTATGAAACATTATAGTAAAGCCTTATTTCGCATTTCAGACCTGCCCATACCTATAAAGGCCAAAATTTGTTTTAAAATATGGAAATATTTTTTCATCAAATCAATATAGAGCCATTTGTTATTACAATAATTGAACATTTAAAAAATAACATAATAAAAATATAGATAGCAATGATCAATAATAATTCCTCTTTAACTATATATTATTAATAAGTTGAATTTATTTTAACCCTACTTAAAATTAAAAATGTTTTGTTATATGGCATTTTCAGATTAATGAAACATTTTGCAATTGAAATGACAATTTTGGCAGCGGAAATGAAACCTGTGAAAATTAAACGTATTGTAGCGGGAATGAAACCTTTTACAAATCAAATAAAACTTTTAGATTTATAGAAAGAAACATAACAATAAAATAGAATAACAATAAAAGGATAAAGCCTGACCATTTTGCAACAACACAATATTATTTTTAATTATTCAGCTTCCATAAAACGCCAGTGTAGGAGCAGAAAGAATAAAAATGTTTTTCAAGGTCATACCTCCAAAAGACGCGAATTAGATGCTTTTATAACCTCCTCCATGGAAAGGAGGGTACATCAAATTTTTTCATTTCGTTTGTAACACCTCCATCATGATCAAAGTTTATTTAATGATGCCCAAATGTCTGTCTATTGAAATCACGATAGTGAGATGAAATTTGATGTTGAGGTTTGTAATTTGACGCAACATGGTATTGTGTCAAGGTATTGATAATGATACCAGAATTTTTGAATAAGACATTACATTGTGTATGCGATAGAGCGAACCATTCAATAGCCCACATAGCAAGACTGCTCCATCTCCATAATCAATAAAACTGATATTCGGGAATCCTTTATTAGGTAAGATTAATAGTATATTATAACTATAAAACATTGTAGTAAAGCTTACTTTCGCGTTTCAGTCCTGCCTATACCTAAAGGACAACGTTTGTTGAAATTTCTATTTTTAGCGTTAAGCATTTGGAATTTAATTATAAGGAAATATTTTATATCAAATCAATAAAAAACGATTTGTTATTACAATAATTGAAAATTTAAGAAATAATATATATATGTAGATATTAATAATCAATCTGAAAGTTTCATTTGATTTGCAAAAAGCTTAATTTCGATTGCAAAAGGTTTCACTTCGGTTGCAAAAGGTTTTATTTCGGCTGCAAAAGATTTCATTTCCACTGTAAAAGTTTTCATTTCCACTGAAAAAGTTTCATTTTAATTGCAAAAGGTTTCATTTAATCTGAAAATGCTTTATATCCTTTCATAAATCTAATAGTTTCATTTAATTTGTAAAAAGTTTAATTTCGGTTGCAAAAGGTTTCACTTCAAATCAAAAAGGTCTCATTTTCACTGCAAAAGGTTTCATTTCCACTGCAAAAAGTTTCATTTCAATTACAAACGGTTTCGTTTTCTAATACATTTTCTTAGATTTTCATTATTGTAATAAATTGTTCTTTATTAATTTTATATAAATATTTTCATATTAATTATTCACAATTCTTAACGATAAACCAGAAGGATGGCCAGGGCGGAAATATGAAATATAGCTTTTTAATAATGTTTTCAGCAATAGCATTATAAATCTTTCCTAATAAAGAGATTCCCGATTCGAGACTTGAGCGATTTTTAACACCATACTGATAATGTAGATTGATCAGTCATATTGAGTAGGCTTTTAAATGCCTCGCTCTATCATATACACGAATTTAGGTTTAGTCAAAAGATCCCGCTCTTGCGCGACCTTATATTGATTATATTGCTTATTGCCAAGGCAGTAGAGTCATAAGAGAATGCGCTCTGAAGATTATATTGTAAATGTACTGCTACAATCAAGTAGTTCAATTTGTAGTCAAAAACACAACAGTCCAGAAAGAAGTAAGCATAATAATAAACGCTACCACTACATAAAAACAAAACAAGTAAACAAGCAGCAAGCTCGACAGGGCCGAACTTTTAATACCATCCACTATTTGGAAAGAATTTGCAAATTTTCAAAAATATTCCATTTAAAAACACGATTTAGCAATATAAAAATATCGAATATAGGATGCAGAGGGAATAGTTTATCACAGATGATGTGATAAACTATTCCCTCACAGAGATTATCACAGATGCATTAGTAACATTTGCGATGAATAATTTAGCTGAAATCATAAAAATACCGAATTTAGGGGGACTATTGGAAGACTTGGTCCTTCATATGCAATTTTCTGTCATAGACTGTAGTTCCCATTATGAACGTCAGATTGCAAGTTTGAAACATTTGCGGTGAAAAGTGTGACATAAATCATCACAATGCCGCATATAAGGAGGTTAAGTAATAATGGCACTATATCAAAACATAGACCTACAATGACAGTTCAATTCACTTTATTTGTGGTTCTAAAATGTATATTTCGAGGCAAAACAAACAAACTTAACCTTTAACTAACGAGGTGGCGGCAAATTTTAACTCCCTTTACAGTTTCTTGAAATTTTCTCTACGGCGATAAATAAAAGTTCTGTTAAGAAAAAACAGTTTTTCACTAATTATAATTTAAAATATACAAACTTATACTTTTAACACAAGTAAATACCAAGAAGTATTTATGAACAAATTTTTTTAGGTAAAATTCATAGGGATAAAATTTACCACCAAGTTATAAAATATATCACCTCTCCAGAAGATAAGGACATCGATGTTCAGTATGTTGTGCAGTATGACTGTGGTAACCATTAGGAACTACAAATACGAAATTTGAAACAACTCCGGTAAGCAATGTCGCTAAAATCATCAAAAATCTTTTGAAATATATATATATTTCAAAAGATTTCATTTCCACTGTAAAAGTTTTCATTTCCACTGAAAAAGTTTCATTTTAATTGCAAAAGGTTTCATTTAATCTGAAAATGCTTTATATCCTTTCATAAATCTAATAGTTTCATTTAATTTGTAAAAAGTTTAATTTCGGTTGCAAAAGGTTTCACTTCAAATCAAAAAGGTCTCATTTTCACTGCAAAAGGTTTCATTTCCACTGCAAAAAGTTTCATTTCAATTACAAACGGTTTCGTTTTCTAATACATTTTCTTAGATTTTCATTATTGTAATAAATTGTTCTTTATTAATTTTATATAAATATTTTCATATTAATTATTCACAATTCTTAACGATAAACCAGAAGGATGGCCAGGGCGGAAATATGAAATATAGCTTTTTAATAATGTTTTCAGCAATAGCATTATAAATCTTTCCTAATAAAGAGATTCCCGATTCGAGACTTGAGCGATTTTTAACACCATACTGATAATGTAGATTGATCAGTCATATTGAGTAGGCTTTTAAATGCCTCGCTCTATCATATACACGAATTTAGGTTTAGTCAAAAGATCCCGCTCTTGCGCGACCTTATATTGATTATATTGCTTATTGCCAAGGCAGTAGAGTCATAAGAGAATGCGCTCTGAAGATTATATTGTAAATGTACTGCTACAATCAAGTAGTTCAATTTGTAGTCAAAAACACAACAGTCCAGAAAGAAGTAAGCATAATAATAAACGCTACCACTACATAAAAACAAAACAAGTAAACAAGCAGCAAGCTCGACAGGGCCGAACTTTTAATACCATCCACTATTTGGAAAGAATTTGCAAATTTTCAAAAATATTCCATTTAAAAACACGATTTAGCAATATAAAAATATCGAATATAGGATGCAGAGGGAATAGTTTATCACAGATGATGTGATAAACTATTCCCTCACAGAGATTATCACAGATGCATTAGTAACATTTGCGATGAATAATTTAGCTGAAATCATAAAATACCGAATTTAGGGGGACTATTGGAAGACTTGGTCCTTCATATGCAATTTTCTGTCATAGACTGTAGTTCCCATTATGAACGTCAGATTGCAAGTTTGAAACATTTGCGGTGAAAAGTGTGACATAAATCATCACAATGCCGCATATAAGGAGGTTAAGTAATAATGGCACTATATCAAAACATAGACCTACAATGACAGTTCAATTCACTTTATTTGTGGTTCTAAAATGTATATTTCGAGGCAAAACAAACAAACTTAACCTTTAACTAACGAGGTGGCGGCAAATTTAACTCCCTTTACAGTTTCTTGAAATTTTCTCTACGGCGATAAATAAAAGTTCTGTTAAGAAAAAACAGTTTTTTACTAATTATAATTTAAAATATACAAACTTATACTTTTAACACAAGTAAATACCAAGAAGTATTTATGAACAAATTTTTTTAGGTAAAATTCATAGGGATAAAATTTACCACCAAGTTATAAAATATATCACCTCTCCAGAAGATAAGGACATCGATGTTCAGTATGTTGTGCAGTATGACTGTGGTAACCATTAGGAACTACAAATACGAAATTTGAAACAACTCCGGTAAGCAATGTCGCTAAAATCATCAAAATACCTAATATATATATATATATATATATATATATATATATATATATATATATATATATATATATATATTAGGTATTTGATGATTTTAGCGACATTGCTTACCGGAGTTGTTTCAAATTTCGTATTTGTAGTTCCTAATATATATATATATATATATATATATATATATATATATATATATATATATATATATATATATATATATGTTGTAATCACGCTTTCTTTCGAACAAATTGAGATAAAATACTGCACACATGCGTATTTAGGAACTACCTGCTTAAATTCATTAGTGGACCAGTACACTGTCGGTCCACTTTTTGGTATAGCCTCACATAACGGTATTTCCCGATATTCCGTAATTTTATGATTGTGCGACATTATTCATTGGAATTACAGGTCTTCGTCACCGTATAGCCCACATATGAAGGAACTTGCCTTTATATGGTATTTTTATTATATTTGCGGAATTGTTTCTAATTTTGCATTTGAAGTTCGAATTCGATACTTCAACCTATGACAGACAATTACTTATGCAGGTTCGCATCTTCATTTAAAAGTTATTATTCGATGGACTTTTTTTTTTAAATATTCCAAGTTTTGGAGGAGGGAATTAAAAGTTCGGCGCTGAACATAGCTTCTTTTCTACTGGTTTCTCTTAATGGCATTTCTGTGCATTCCAAAAAAATTTAGTAGACAATAATTTTTTTGGTGGCTTTATGAAAACAAATTATCCGACATAATTTTGGCTTAGCTACAAACTTCTTGGAAAAATTTTCACATATTCCAATGGACCTTGCTCAGTTGTTTCGACTGGTGGTTATGACCTGATGGTCACATTGCTCGTTTATCTTTCATATATTTTGGAAAATTTTCGCGAAAATGGAGAATACTTATACATGTCTAACCACATGTGTGGCTTTGGTTTCAAACTGTTAACAATATACTTTAATTGCAAATATCGAAAAATTCTCAAATAATGTGACCATAAAATTTTGAACAAAAGAAGTTAGTGGGCAATATGACGGCGCACGTTTTCGTCTAGCCCCTTATATATGTATACATTTTCGAACGGAATTGTTTAAAATTTGCTACTTAGCGTTCGTAACGGTTTTTACCTCTCATGGCAGATTATTGTTCACTTGGGTCCACGTTTTCCGAAAGCTCCATGTAGCGGTTTTTTATTCTCAAAATCTGCTTTAATCCTTGCATTGCGTATTTGACCAAATTTGAGCTCAAATTTTCCTCGTTTGTGGTTTTTTCATAGGTCCGATATGAACTAGGTGAAAGTTTATACCTTCCGCCATACTACGGAAGCTATATAACCTTTATCGTTCCATTTGTAACTCCTCGGAATACTCATGTTAGGCCCAACAAAATACATAATTTCCAAGTCGATGTACTGATGCCGTCTGTCTCTCTATCAATAATCACAATCTTTCGAACGAATTAAGATAGGAAGCTGGTATTTTGCACGCATATGCATCTTGCTAGTAGGATAAAGTTCGTAAATGGGTCATATTCGGTATTTTGACGATTCTGATCATATTTTTAATATAATTTTTTTAAAATTGTATATATATTCGGTATTTTGACGATTCTGATCACATTTTTAACATAATTTTTTATAATTGTATATAACCCCCATTTAAAGATACCTCTCGAAAATCGATATTCTGATGATTTAAAACTAATTTTCAAACGGTTTTGTTTTGTAATTCAGTTCACAACGGGTTCTATGTCCCGAGGCAGATCGTTAACTAATTCGGATCAGGTTGTTTAATGATGAATCATTATTATTCTTAAATTTTAATTCCACTTAAATTTTATTGTATTTACATTCATTCGTTTTTATGTACTACGCTTGAATACAACTTTGTGCTTTTAGCACAAAGTGATAATGTCAAACTTTACTAGCGATTAAAGCATTGTGCGCCACTTTGCAACACCTACGCTTCTCTCGTTACATCGTAACGATTAGAACAGAATTCGTTTTTGGATTACGTCCACTGCACCAGCATATCTAAGGTTACAATATTATTTACGATAATATTACCAAATTTCCTACCAATAAAACCCAGTCAATACTGACACATTAAAACTAAAATCCTTTTGTATTTTTATTTACCCTTTCTTTCTATTTTTTATTGCGACGCAAACATTTAATTTAATCTACTTCTATCTCCATAGAGGTTCTTTAACTCAACATCATTAATTCTCTCATTTGCATCCCTCATTTTCCTCAACATTTCAATCATTATTAAAATATCAAGGTATGTATTTAATCTAAGAGTGTGACCGCGAGCGTTTTCGTTTTATTTTATCATCAAAATAAATTCCCGAACAAATAGAGAAACCTACGGTCGTCTTACAGTACACGTCTTGTTGTTGTTGTTGTTTTTTTTACTATCGTTTCAAATTTAATCGGTTATACAAAAGTGGTGGTTTTTTTAAAGATAATAACAAAGATATAAAGTGTGAACAGTGAAAGAGTGCCTAAACAAGATTCAGTTTTTGTTTATATTTTTTCATAATAAAAAAGCCTACATATTGATCTACTAAACAAAAGAAAAAAGAAGCTACTAAGCACAATAAGAAATAATAAAAAACAAATACCCAGGCAGTCGTCGAACCACGCAACATCATTATCAGCAGTGACCATTATTGTTGTTAATGTTCGATGGTCTTCTCCCTGTTCCCACTCACCACCAATAACACACACAAATTGGGTTGCCATCGCGTTTGATAAAAATTGGTATAACTAAAATTTTTGGTCGGAAATATTGATATTTATATTGATAATTTTTTAAATACTTTAAAAAAATTGGTAATGTGTAACCTACAATCCCTGCACACTAATACTAATACTTTTGATTTTTCAGGAAATATTTCTTCTCTCAGGAAAAGTTTTAATATTTTTGGACACCTTGGTGTTATAATTAAAGCTTTGTATGTTACGCACTCTGAGAGAAATTTCTGGTATTTTCAATACAATTTGAAAAATTGGGTTTTTGCCTTTTTTACTTTTTTTATCAAATTTTGAGTAGTTTTCGCTAAATTTTGACAACTTCCTTGGTATATTAAAAGAATTTCGTTCTTTTATAAGATTTTTATCTTTATTTCATTTACAATTTGGTACAAACTTTTGATTTTTGTATTTTTCGCATTTTCATTTCGTTTTTTCTTATTTGTTTGTTTTACATTTGAAAGCTATTGCTTATTTTTGCCATTTGAATTTTTATCTATGCCTTTGACTCCTCTCGATTTCTTCATCAGAGCCACTGATGCCCTTGTAAAATTCGAAGCTAACTTCACTTCCATTCTGGATGAAGAATTGGACGTCTATTCTTAAGAAATTTAAGGGGCTGAAGCAAAGGAGCTTTCGGAAAAGGTGAAAAATCTTTTCGAAAAATGTTTAAACGACATGCAGTCGTCTGTTACTTCCTCTGCAGAAGAATTAACATCGGTTGAGAGTAAGTACGATGTCGCATTTAAAGCCTATGTAAATGTATTATCAGCTATAAATAGGAAAGTTGATTAGCTTCGGACTCAAAGCTCAAACTTCTCCTAGAGTAGCAAATCCATCAAACACTCCACGTGCGATTTTATCACTATTTGAGGAAACTATTTCTGTTTCAGGTGCTTCGCATCAATCAGTAAATCTTCCAGATGTTTCCACCTGTTCGATGAATGATTGTTTCCTACATAGTATCAACCTTTCCCCATGTGACATTGATGTTTTCGATGGTGATATTCTTACTTGGTCAAAATTTAGAGATTTATTTTCTGAGGTCTACATAAATAATTCTCGCCTTAGTGATATAGAGAAATTGTGTCATCTTCTCAAGAAGACTAGAGGTTAGCTTAGCCTGGAAATCGTTGAAAAATACCTATGATAATGTTTGTATTCTGGTTTATAACCAACTTAGGGTTGTTTTTGATCTTCTAGTGCTCGATATCGAAACTAGTGCAGGTATAAAAGGTTTACAAAGAGGTGTTAATGGTTGTGTCTCTTCTATGTCAATTTATGATGTTGCTACTGACAATTGGGACCCAACATTAGTATTTCTTTGTTTGCTGTGGGAACACGGTATTAAAGATAGATCAGCGTTGTCTTCCTGGAAAGAAAGAAAGAAAGAATTCAGACACTCACCAACCTAAAAGATATAAAAGGGAATAGATTCCTCTAAAAAATCAGAGCAAAAGAGTGTTAGGACACACTTTACGAATGCTATTTCGCCTAAGCTTTCACAGTCTACCACTGTTAAATTTTGTATATTCTGTCCTAGGCAAATTCATAATTTATGTGTATGCCCAGATTTTAGAAAGCGCACTTCAGCAGAACGCTTTGCACTTGCAAAGCGGCATAAACTTTGTATTAATTGTCTATCTTGAGGCCATGATGTTAGGAATTGCACCAGTTCCCATAGTTGTTCAAAATACCATAAACGACATCATACCATTCATGCTTTACCATGATACAGTGCAAATAAATAGTTCTACGACTTCGTTACAATCGTCTTCTCAATTGGTTAATGTTCCACGTTCCAATCAATCTAATTCTGATCCAAATATACCTTCAACTTCATCAAGTCAAACGTCTAATGCTTTAACTAGGCAGGTATTCCATACCTCGCAAAACAAGTGGGTTCTATTGGGCACAGCAATAGTCAATATTATTCATCAGGGTGTTACGTACTCTGCTCGTGCTCTTATAGATCCTGTATCTGAAGCATCGTTTGTCTCAGAAAGGTTACAGCAGCGCCTTGGTATAGCCACAATGTCGACACATGCTACAGTTTCAGGAGTAAATCAAGAAGTTTCAATAACGTCACGAAAATGATGTTCTTTAGGTGTGGGATCTCCTATAGATAGCACTCTCTTCATGGAAATGACAGATTTAGTAGTTCCAACCATCTCTGGGAATCTTACTTCGTTTTCTATCAGCAAGGAACTTGCTTCAAATATGCCAAATCTACGTTTGGCTTATAAACATTTGTTTGACTGTCTTCCAGTAGATATGTTAATAGGGGCAGATTTATACCCAAAAATACAATTCAATATTTTAGGTTCCCTTGTTGCCCAAAGAACAGCTTTCGGCTGGGTTATTACAGGTCCAGTCCCTACTCGTGATATAACTTCAAGTAGCATAACGGCATTTTCCACCTGAAAGCAAGTTTAGTCAAACACTTCTTCGTTTCTGGGAACTAGAAGAAGTGCCCATGTGCAATTTATTGTCTTCGTCAGAACAATATTGTGAAAATAATTACAAACGAACCACATATAAGGACTCTACTGGTAGATACGTTGTATCTCCTCCCATTAAACCAGAGTTTATAGGCCAACCAGATCTTGGACACTGTAGGACAAATTGTCTACGACAGTTTCTTCGTAATGAGACATCACTTATTAAAAAACATCAAATAAAGTGAATATACGATGGAGTGGTCCGTGAGGACAGTTTCGACTACGTCGGCAAACTCTACAGTTTGTTATCTGCCTCATCACCCGGTTATAAATCCTTATAAACAAACTACTAAATTACGGGTGGTCTTTAACGCTTCCAACCAAACATCTAATGGGAAAAGCCCCAATGACATTCTTCACGTCGGTCCGACTCTACAACTTGATTTCGTCATCCTTATATTACGATAGAGATTATATAAATTTGTTTTTAATTGTGACATCACCCAAATGTATCGTCAGATACGAGTAGATCCAGCTTATACTTCCCTTCAAAGGATTTTATGTCGAGATTCTCCCAATAAACCTATAGAAGATTATGAGCTGCAAACTGTAACTTTTGGAGTTAATTGCGCTCCCTATTTAGCCATTCGGATATTATTACAGTTGTCCGATGACACTCAGTCCGATTTTCCCCTAACTGCACACATCCTACGTAAGTCCATGTACGTTGACGACATGCTGGCGGGATACCACGACTTGGGGACTGCATATAGGTCTAGGGATCAACTCATAAGTGTCTTAGGTTCCGCCAAATCCGAATTGCGGAATTGGACATTTAATGTCCGCTCTATCTTACAACCCCTTCCCGTTGATCATTTGATCGATTCTAAGCTTCTAGATTTGTTGAAACTAGTACCTCTAAACCACTGGGCATTAAATGGAAAGCTCAGTTAGATATGTTCTATTTTAATGTCAAGCCCCTTATTCGCAAAAATAGTTATACAAAACGGGAAGTATTGTCCGCAAATGGTTATTTGATCCAATAGGTTGGTTAAGCCCAGTAATCATAGAGGCAAAAATTATAATGCAACGCATATGGCTAGATAAAATTGATTGGGACGATTCTCTTCCGCATTCGACGAAACTTGAATGGAACAAATTCGTTGACACATATCAGGATGTAAATTCGATTCAAATACCTCGTTGCATTAAATATGTTCCTGATTGTAAAGATGAACTCCACATCTTTTTTGATGCCGTATATTTAGTTTAAATGAAGAAATTTTTTCTAATTCGCTTTCCAGCGATAGTAAGGTGGCACCCGTCAAGTCAATTTCACTTCCGAAACTAGAATTATGAGGTGCAGTTTTATGGTCAGAGTTGTATAAAGCCATTGCCGCTGAAATCGACGTTGTTTAAAAAACAAATACTGTTGGACCGATTCTACGATCGTCCTTTCCTGCGAATAAGGTTTGCAGAATTCATTAAAATGTTGGTCAGAATAATTAGTACCATGTGCGATCTGAAGATAATCCTGCCGACTTAGGCAGCCGAGGTCTTTCACCCACAGAACTGTCATCGTCACAAATTTGGTGACATGGACCACAATGGCTACGTCAAGATGGTTCGCAATGGGATATTCAAGATTTAATTCCTCTAGATACAGATATTAAAAAACGTCATATCAAGTGTCATGTCTCTTTCTTTTCGCACTATCAGGATGTTTTAGATAATTATTCTAATTGGGACGAAGCGTTAAGCGCTACAGCTGTGCCCTTTCGCTTCTTTTGTAAAACGAATCCATCTCATAGAAGCCAATATACATTTCAAGAGATATACCCTACGAACTCTGAAATCGAAAGGACTAGGATACGCCTTGTCACCATAGCCAGAAGGTTCATTGTGCGAAAGAGTACGATAGTTTAATGAACAACAGGCCGCTAGATTCAAAAAGTTTGCCTTTACCCCTGAAACCTTTCCTCGATGATATGAGAGGTATGCGACATAATGGGCGTTTATTTCAATCACAAACTCTTTCATATTCAGAAAGACATCCGATTTTACTACCTTACCATTCAAAATTTCCGCTTCTATTGGTACAAAACTTACATATGATTTCCATTCACGGTGGAATTCAGTTGGTTTTTCGCGTGTTACGCATGCAATATTGGATACCCAGAGCAACTTCGCTGATTCGTAAGATAATTAAAATTGTTAACCATGCATTTTAGAAAAAAAGGTCTTGTTCACAAATTTTGGCATCTCTACGTCCGGAGAGAACAGTCATTTCAAGACCATTCGCCACTACAGGCATAGACTTCGCAGGTCCTTTCGATCTAAAATCCTTTACAGGGCGTTCTTTTAAAATAACAAAGGGCTACGTATGTATATTCGTTTGCTTTTCTACTAAAGCAATACATCCTAATCAAATCTACTTACGGCAGAAATAAGAGAACACTAAAAATATCCATTAATGGTATAAATTGCAGTATCTAGAGCGCCATATTCAAACGGATGATGTTATAGCAATCCATAACGAAAAATTATCTCCCATAACGTCGACAATAGGTCGTGTAACTCACGTTTATTCCGGCACAAACGGTTGCGCTGTGTAAAACGAAATTGTAAGACAACCAGTAGACTAGTTGGTCAATTTACATTTTTAGTTCTTCTCACTTCGCGGCGTCTCTATCTTTTTACAGAATTGAAAATATTTCTTTGATGGTCGCCACTCTTTCCGATCATGAGAATCTCGTCCCATCTCCGACCAAGAGAGCGAAGAAATAGCACAAAAACTATCACAGGAGTTATACAATCCCCATCTAGATATAACCTCACATACCGAAGGTTCTATTGATGATAAATCGACACTTCCATGTAGTACATTCCATCAGCGCTCTCTTCCTAAAATATACAGGAGCCAAACCAGGCCAGAAGCACTGGACCTGCCCCTCTTTCAGAGGAAATCAAGGAATCACGACCCAGTGTAATACCTTTGAAAGCAAATAAAGGGGTGAAACAGGCTTCCCAAATTGGTTGCGGTTGTTAGCGAAAGGTGTCTTGTTTGGCCTCTTTCTGAGTGCCGCGACCTGCTGATTACTGAGCTCTAATCCGACTTTTCCCTTCACGCAATATTAAATTGCCTTGGCTCACCGAGCATATATATTTTTTGAATACTTCATTATTTTATTGCAATATAGCAAGATGTTGCAAGGCTGGCGTCAATGTTCAATTATAAATCATTATTATAATTATTAAATTTCTAATTCCATTTAATTATTATTGTATTTACATACATTCCTTTTTTTGTACTACGGTTGAGTACAAAGTGATAATGTCAAACTTTAACTAGCGAATAAAGCATTGTGCGCCTCTTTGCAAGACCTACGCTTCTCTCGTTACATCGTAACGATTAGAATAGAATTCGTTTTTGGATTACGTCCACGGCACCAGCATATCTAGATAACAATATTATTTACGATAATATTACCAAATTCCCTACCAAGTCAATCCTTTTGTATTTTTATTTCGCCTTTTTTTCTATTTTTATTGCTACGCAGACACACGTTTTGCTATAGCCCACCGGTATTTCGGTATTTTCCGATATTTGATATTGAGATGATTTTAGCATTTACTGTTATGTGGGGCACAAGCCTCCACCTCCAAATATTGGGCCAATCGGAATGACGAAGTTAATATACCCTCCAAAGTATGGTAGAGGGTTATTAAATTTAGACTATTAAAATCAAGAAATTATATTTAAACCCTTAAAATTTTCAAGTCATAACCTTAAGTGATAATAATTAAAAAATCAAAATTTACAAAACTTAAAGAAATAAAATATACAGTTAAAAAACTGCGATTTGCAACTGATAAAAAGAGAAACAAAAAACAATAAGCTCGACCGGCCCAAAGTTTACTACACTCCACTTTGAGTTAAAGGAGACATTAGAACCCATTATGACCCACAAATATCGATTTTTAGACGTATTCGTGGGAAAATGTGGCAAAAATCATAAAAATATCGAATATCGGAATGTACCGTTATATGGGGCTATACAAAAACTTGAACCTATACATACAATTCGCCAACGGAGCTAGAACACATTAAGTCACATAATTACCAATTTTTATACATATCCGTGACAAATAATGACAAAAACATAAATAAACCAAAAAACGTGAGGTACCGTTGTATGGGGGCTATACAAAAACGTGAACCTATAGATACAATGTTTCGCCACAGCAGCCAGAACATATTATGACCAACAAATACCAATTTTCAGAAAAATCCGTAAAAAAATGTGGCAAAAATCATCAAAATACCGAATATCGGGAGGTACCGTTATATGGGGACTATACCAAAACGTGAACTGATATATCTCATTTTCAATACCAACCATCCTAGACACGATATAAATTGTTCTGCTAAATGTTGACGTTCTACGTCAAATAATGTGCGCTGTATCGTGATTTCAACAGACAGACAGACGTACACCGTTAAATACATGGTACAATAATATCAAGGTAGGGCTATGATACCATATGATTTTAATTTTTTTATTTTCTTGGCTTAATATGTCATCTTTATTTGTTTATGAATGTGTTTTCTTTTCAATAACAAAAAAATGTTTAGAAAATATTCAAATTCGGTTGTTTTCAAAATGTTTATTTCAACGTATGCATCGACAAAATCTAGACTTTTGGTAGGGAAATAGTCCTTTAGAGATATATAGTACATGATTTTGAAAAGAAGCGTTGACATTTCATTCAGTTATCGCGGTTTTCAATTATTTACTCAAAATAAATGCAACAAGTTGTCTGATTTTTTATTGTTTTGATACTAATTTTGACATTACAAGCCAAACAGGTAGACCTCTATACTTGCAATTTTTTCAAAGTTGACCTACCTTCTCTTCATTGTACCATGGTTAAATGTATACTTTATGATGTCTACGATGAATATTTAGAAACAAACATAATGACAAATTTAATATACCCTCCGTTCCAAGGTGGAGGGTATAAAAAAAGAGCAGCCCTAGCAGTGGAACAAACAGCAACATAAAAACGGAAATTCTAGAACATGATTTTTTTAATGAAGACCTTATTATTATCGTTTTTAATCTAATTAGTTAAAACAAAATAATATTTTGTAATGTTTTATCTGGGGCTTTCTCAAATAAATCCAAAGTTTGAGAACAAGGGGCAGTATAGGCTTTAACATACAAAAAAATATTAATGTTTTCTTAACCACAAGAGGACTGGGAGCCATGAAATGCACATACACAAAACATTTTTTATAGACTTCCGTTTAATTCACATAATTTAATAATACAAAAAATAAAACAGCTGATGAAATCTATACAAAAGGTATCCCAACTGGTTTGAAAATTACAAAACTCTCTATGGAATTCTTCTCATTCTGTAATTGAAAGTCGATTCCTGGTATAATGGAACCGAATGCCTCTTAACCCATCGTATCCTTGGACCTAAATAGCTTAATATCTATTGTAAAGTCCCCTAATTTCAATTTTATGTCATCTACCTTTACATACTGACCGTAAAATCAATAGAAATTAAAGATCCATAATGATTTAAAGTTATTCATGACAACAAATATTAACAGTTTATTGGTTCGGCCTCATACCTTCAAACAAATTTCTAAACAAATGGGTCTAAATAGAGCTCATACAAGTTTCAATGGATTATTGTAAAGTCCCCTAATTTCAATTTTATGTCATCTACCTTTACATACTGACCGTAAAATCAATAGAAATTAAAGATCCATAATGATTTAAAGTTATTCATGACAACAAATATTAACAGTTTATTGGTTCGGCCTCATACCTTCAAACAAATTTCTAAACAAATGGGTCTAAATAGAGCTCATACAAGTTTCAATGGATTATTTAAAAGTGAGATAATGAAGTGCGACATAACAAACCAAAAAAAAAAAAAGAAATAAGGGTGAAGAATGTAACTACATATTAGGGGTGTTCATGTTTACTTGCATTACAAACAAAAAATTATAAATAAACACCAAATGAGAATATGACTAGTGGGACATATCGATATTCATTCGAAATGTTTCCATATAACAATGTAAGAATAATAAAATAAATAAAAGTGAGATATTGAAGTGCGACACAACAAAACAGCAAAATTGAGAAATAATGGTGAAGAATGTAACAACATATTATGGGTGTTCATGTTTACTTGCATTGATTACAAAAAAACAAAGAATATATATATATATATATATATATATATATATATATATATATATATATATATATATATATATATATATATATATATATATATATATATATATATATAAATGAAAACCAAAATATGAAGTTATACTCTTATGTTTAGGAGAATATGGCTAGTGGGACATGCCGAAATGCCTCCATACAGGACACATTTGCCCCTGTGTCAAGAAAGCCACATCCATTGAAGTTCAAAAACTTATTTTGGCATAAAACCTTTTGTCGTGGTCATAGGCCATTATTAGCGAAATGATGTATTTTCGTGTAAGTTTCCTTCGCTTAAAATATGGATGTTTTCTCGAGGTAGAGTTAATAGCATTAATTTGAAAGATTTGGTAGCGTTTAGTTATGTAGCCCTTATATCGCTCGTGTAAGTTCGAATTGGGCCTAAAATTGTTGACGATAAATTGTCAGCATTGGAACTACGTTTCTGAATTTGGATATGAGATCAGTTTTTCAGAATTGTCAAATTCAGCAATATTTTTTCTAGAAGCAATATTTTGATTAAATTGGTATTTCGGCGGGATTTTTTCGATAAAATTGGTCAGAAAATTACTTCCCTCTTCCTTGGACCAAAATTTCGAAGAAGAGCTATAGTAAAACTGGCACATATAATAACTTATGGCGAATTCCTAGCCTTACCAATTCTTCTTCAGACATTGGTTAATCTAGTCTATCGATGATAGCACAAACTGAATCATAAAATTCTTCAAAGCTTTTAAGAGTTTCATTTTACGACTCTTGATTTCCTCCCTAATTTCAACCATTGAACGCATGTCTTTAAATTGGCATTGGAGTCTACCTGTTTGTGGTACCTCCAATACTACTACCTGGCTTTCCCTGTAAGAATAACTGGTAGACTTTTACAAATAGCGGTGAAATTATTGCCTAAGTGTTCCTGTGTTAAGGATTTGATTCTATTCAAGAATTCATCGACCGTTAGATCTATACTGGAACCGTCAAATTTGGCATTCCAATTTTGAATGATAGATGACAACTTTTCTGGCCGCGAAGAAATAAATTCAATTTATTTACGTTGCTCTGAGGTATATTATTGTTTGGCCTAGAAGCTGGTGGTACATGAATGGTACTTGGCTAAGCATTGGGGGGAAGTTTTGGTTGTCAATAAAAATTTTGGATAATTGATGACAGTTTGAGATTGTGGTCTGATATGGTTAACATTAGATTTGTTTTGTTGGAATCTGATTAGACGTCATATTTCTCAACGGAGAATATGGCTGGCTTACATCAACCAGAAGTCCATCGTTCCGTCTGGATGTACCATTAGGCTAAAAATTTTCGCTGAAGAGAACTTTATTTATGTTTTTGTTACCTGTATCGAAAAAGAGACTTTCTTCACAGATAGTACATTTATCTTCAAAATGCGCAGAATCAAGAGAATGGGATCCTATAGTGGAGCCTAAAAAATTTTTAGGACTACGCTGGGTCATTTTTTAAATTAAAATTTTTTCAAGAAAAACTAATTTAGAAAAAAATAAGAGAAAAAATAAGTACTCCCATTTCTTCAAATGATAATTTTACAGTTCTCCGTTTATGTATAAATAGAATGACATACTTAAATATAATTACAATAGATATTTACAATAAATATACTGGGCTATGGAATTAATACATCTTAGTTGTTATTTTCATATTTTGACAAACAAGATTTCAAACTCCTCATCCACCATTATCTATGGACTTTATAATGCCTTCAGCGAAAATAACGTAAATTCTATAAACAACAAGAAGCTCATGTCTTAGCCAAAATATCATAATCGTAGTAAGATTTTATCGTTGACGAATTACAGAAAAATACCTGGTTGAATACAACTCATAATGAAAGAAATACCAGATACATTTCAAGTCTATGTACCGTAACCTAAGAAGTCTGATGTTTATTCAGATATGCAATAATATCCAATCAAGCTCTCTTCTATAACCGTAAATGAAGTTGAAATCTACCACTGTTATATGGTGTATTGGAAAGGGCTCAGTAAAATTCTAACATTAGGTACATCTTTGGGATCCAAACTTTACACAAATTTCTTGTCTAATCTTAATTCACTTTTAGTCGAACATAGTAGACAAAGTTTAGAATATTTTGAGCCAAATTGAAAGATATCTTTGCCCCACGCTGGGCGCCATTTATCTATGTTATGAACAACTGTATTATCTGGGGCTTTCCCAAATAAACCCAAAGTTTGAGACCAAGTGGCAGCATAGGCTTTAACATAAAATAAATAATATTAACGTTTTCTGGACCACAAGATGTCTGGGATCCATGAAATCCATCTTCAGTTAGTTGGCGGGTTCGTGTTCCCTACTCTCCACATAAACAAAACATAATAAAAAAATAATACAGCTGATAAAATCCGAACAAAAGCGTACACCAACTGGTTTGAAAATTACAAAACTATCTATCGATAATATAATAAATAATAATTGAAAGCCGATTCCTGGTGTACTGGAACCGAATGCATCTTAACCCATCCCATCCTTGGACCTAAATGGCTTAATGTCTATTGTTCAGTCCCCTAGTTTGAATTGTATATCATCTACCTTCACATACCGGCCGTAAAATCAATAGAAAAAGATTCATAATGATATATGAAAACAAACAGTTTATTGGTTCGACCTCATACCTTCACACAATTTTCTAAACAAGTGGGTCTAAATAGAGCTAAAACAAGTCTGAATGGATTATTTAAAAGTGAGATAATGAAGTTCGGAACAACAAAACAAAAAAAAATCAGATATAAGGATGAAAAATGTAATTATATATTAGGGGTGTTCATGTTTACTTGCATTTTCTATGAATATGATTACAAATAAAAAAATATAAATAAACACCAAAATATGTAGTTATACTTTTTTGTTTAGGGGAATATGGCTAGTGGGACATGTCGATATTCATTCCGAAATGTCTTCATATAAAAATGTAAGGATAATGAAATTCACTAATTCAATTTTTGCATATAGTGATAATTAATATTTACATATGATAAATTATTTGGTAGCATGGCATATAAAAGCAAAATGTATTTAACTTGTTATATAAAATGATGTTTCACTTACCACATTACTCGTAGAACGTCGAGGCCTCAAAGATCTAATATGGCAACGACAATTGTCAGCTCAAAATAAATTATTGAGGGTGTTCATGTTGAGAGTATTGGTTGTATAATCTTTAGGTATGATTGTGTCACCACCCGGTATCCAAAGGTTCCCAGTTATTTTTTATATTGCCCACAATAACCTTTTTTGGAGGTTAAAGGGGTAATGATTTTTTTCTTTCAGAATACCAATTTTTCAGTAAATGAATACCTCTCGTTAGTGCCACGTGATATGACTTCCCAAAATGATAATTTTTCCCGAATGAAGTCGTTACCAATTATGATTGGAAAGACACTAGATTGTCAAGGAAAGAAAGATCGATTAAGATTTAAAGACGAAGCAAGTGAACCCTTCCTCCAAAGTATAGAGAAATTGAGCAAGAAAAATTCAGTTCGAGACAAAATCGGCAACGGAACATAAAAAAATTAAAACATCCTTAGTTAATACTGGGAGCTTTGTTTTTACCGTTTTCCATTTCATATCAGCAGACAGCAAAAAAAAAAAAAAAAATAATCAAAAGCAAATAACAAAAAAAAAATATATATATATATCAAAACTATAGTTCAGACCCGTGGCTAGAACCTGGGTTTCTGGGACGTTGAGCCCAACACTCTAGTCTGCAGCAGATTTGTTGTAAAATGCAGCAAGACTGTAACGTAGCAGGCTGCACTTTGCATAACCCAGCAAAAAAAATAATTACAACAAGTACAAAAATTAAGTTCGGTCGGGCGAGAACTCTTAATACCCTCCAACTTAAAGTAAAGGAAATATTATAACCCATTATGATCCACAAACACACATTGTTAGACATATGTTAGACATAATGTAGCAAAAATCATTAAAATAGCGAATAAAGGGAGGTACCGCTATATGGGGCTATACAAAAACGTGGACCTATACATACAATGTTTCGTCATCGGAACTAGGACCATTATGACATGCAAATACCAATTTTCAGACAAATCCGTGTAAAATGTGGCGATACCCATCAAAATACCGAATATCGGGAGGTACCATTATATGGGGACTATGCCATATCTTAGACCTGTACATGTATTGTTTCGCCAACGGAGCTAGAACCAAATGCTAATTTTTAGACAAATCCGTGAAAAATGTGGCAAAACCCATCAATATACCGAATATCGGGAGTACCTTTATATGGGGACTATGCCATATCTTAGACCTGTACATGTAATGTTTCGCCAACGCAGCTAGAACCAAAGACCAATTTTTACACAAATCCGTGAAAAAATGTGGCGAATATCAACCAAATACCGAATATCGGGAGATACCATTATATAATATACCCTCCTTTCTGAATTCCTGAGGGCACAATTAATGGATGAAATATTTTCACCCACATTTTCTGATCAGTTTTTAAATACGAACGAATTTCTGATATAATAGGTCTATTGACCCTCTCTGTCAACATATAGCCTTTGGAATGGTCGGCTCGTGTAAACTTGGTTACCCATGTCGGGTTTCAAAACAAGATTCGGTGGCTTTGTTACTTTACACACTTCACAGACTTTGACAAAATTCCTGACGTCTGCCAGTAGGCCAGGTCAATAAAAATTGGGGCGAATGAGTTCAACCGTTCAAACAAGCCACAATGAGCTGATATTGGCGAAATATAGAAACGTAAAATCACATTTCGTTTTAGATTTTTGGGAATCCAAAATTTCCAAGCTCTTTCTTCCTCTTGGGAATCACTTGAGTATTGCTTGAAACGGATGTGTACAAATTTATCGACAATTTCAGTGTATTTTGAAGCACTTTCTGAAATTTTCTCCTTCAGCATTTCGTAATCCGGTACTTCAAAATATGAGGAGGTCAGGTGAATTCTGGCTCTGTGAACTCCAAAGCGGATACTTCCTCTGGAGGGACCACTTCCAGGGCATCGGGGACCACGTGATATTTCCCCTTGCGGTGACTTATGGTGAACCTGTATGGTTGTAATTTAAATACCCACCTGGCCAGCCTGCCAGTTAAATCTGGTTGGCTCATAAGTCATTTTATAGATGAATGGTCCGTGATGACCTCGAACTCCTACAGCTCAAGGTAACATCGAATGCGTTTATTGCTTCAATTGCAACTAAAACTTCTCTTTTGGTTACTCTGTAGTTCGGCTGTGAAGTGTTTAGCTTTTTCGACATAATTAGACGCATGACAATGCAGGTAAAACTTTTTTTTGACGTCGAAATTAGCTAAAATGGGTGCTGTTGTCAGACGCTTCTTCACTTCTTCAAAAGGCTCATTGGCTTATGTAGTCCACTTAAACCGTGTCTTGGTAGACAAGGTCTCTGTAATCTGAAAAATGAGTGACGAAAAGTTTTCAATAAAGCGTCTGTACCAACCGGCTAAACCTAAAAATCCTCGGACTTGCTTCATAGTTTTTGATTTTTTTTTTTGGATCTGTCTGTAACCTAAATATTTTACCGGAGTTACACAAACATTTGTCGATGTTTAGCGTCAAATTGACGTTTTTGAACTTATTAGCAATTTTGACAACTACGGACAAGTGAGTTGAGAAATCTGCGGTTATGATAAGGTACCCGAACACACAATGCTTTAGGACTGGCGTTATTAGTTTGTCAATTAGGAGGCACATAGTCTGTGGTGCATTGCAGAGACCAAAGGACATTACAGTGAACTTGTACAATGGACGACCTGGTACCGTAAAGGCAGTCAAAGGTTTGGACTTATCATTAAGTCCAACTTGCCAGTACGCGCCCTTTATATCAAGCATGGTAATGATGTTCGCTTTCGGCAAACGAGCAAATATGCCCTCAATGCTCGGAAGCGGGTATGAATCTTTAGTTGTGACTTAATTGGGTCTCCGACCATCTAGACAAAGTCTAAATTTGTTAGGCTTTAGAACTAAACTCATCGGAGATGACGAGGGTTTAAATAACGCCAAGAGCGACCATCAATTTCCTTATACATGAGGTTCTTAACCGCGGGGGAGACAAGATAGAACCTCTGCTTAATTGGTTTCGCTTCACCAACGTCTATCTCGTGTTCAATCAATTTTGTTCAGCATGAGCCGTGCTTAGAAAAATTGGGAAACAACTCAATTGTATACAATTGAATAAAATTAAGTGGTTTTTGTTGAGAAATAGTTAATGGATATTTTTGTGTATACGTAGCTATATCGGATTTTGAAAGACTACTAAATTTCGTTTTTCGAGTTTGAATGATGAATTTTGGTATATGTTTGTTTCTGTGATAATAGCTGGTTCAAACAAATCGGGGGCTAAGTTAAATGCTCTCCAGAAATCTAAACCGAGTATGACCCTCTGGGTTATTGAAGGGACAATAAGGCTTTTTTAATTTTCGGGTATCATGTCGTATTTTTGTGTTTTCTTCGTTTAAAGTATGGTTGTTTTCTCGGGGTATAGTTAATAGCATAAATTTGAAAGATTTGGTCGAGTTTAGTTATGTAGTACTTATTTAGCCCGAATTGGGCCTAAAATTCTTGATGAAAAATTGTCAACATTGGGACAACGTTTCAAAATGGTGAGTTGACAAATTTGGGTGTATTTTGTCATGGCCATAGTTGACTACGATGGTTTCTGGGAAGGATGTTAACGAGGGAAGTTTTTTGAAATCCACAACTTTTTTCCGCACAGTGGGAGCCATGTTGCTGTAACATATTTTTGGTGCCGTAACAATAGCAAAGCACTGTTCGCAGTTGCACACCGTCATCACAAAAGTGTTCGATTTCGTCGCAATTCCAACATTTGGGGGTATTAGAATTGTAGTTGCCGGCGTCAATACATATTTCTAAATTTGGATATGAGATCAGTTCTTCAGAATTGTCCAATTCAGCAATATTTATTCCAGAAGAAATATTTTGATTAATTTTGGGTTTTGATAAAACATTTTTTCGATAAGACTGGTCAGAAAATAACTTCTCTCTTCCTTGGACCAAATTTCAAAGATGAGCTACAGTGAAAACTGGCACATAAAATAACTCATGGCGAATTTCTAGCCTTAGGTTCCTTACTAAAATCACAACCAACTCTTCTTCAGACATTTGTTGATAGAGTCTATCGACGATAGCACAAACTAAATCATTAAATTCTTCAAAGTTTTACCAGTTCCATTTTACTACTCCTGATGTCCTCTTAAATTTCAACCCTTGAACGCATGTCTTTAAATTGGCATTTGAGTGCCGCACAAAACAAGGTCCACTCAATGGAGTCTACCTGTTTGTGTTACCTCCAATACTACTACCTGGCTTTCCCTGTATGAAAAACTGTTAGACTTTTACAAATATCGGTGAAATTATTGATAAAGTGTTCCTGTGTTAAGGATCTGATTCTAGAGTTTTGGTTGCCAATAAAAATGAGTTTTGGTTGCCAATAAAAATGTTGAATAATTTTGGCAATATTATTCTCTATCATACTGTTCATTTTTGAATAATCAATTTCCATGACAGTTTGAGATTGTACTCTGATATGATTAACATTAGAATTGTTTTGTGTTGGAATCTGATTAGACGTCATATTTCTCAATGGAGAATATGTCTGGCTTACATCAACCAGATGTCCATCGTTCCGTCTGTGTGTACCATAAAGCTCAAAATTTTTGTTGAAGAGGGATTTACTTATGTTTTTTGTTACCTGTATCGAAAACAGTCCTCCTCACAAATACTACAATTGTTTTCAGAATGCGCAGAATAAAGAGAATGGGCTCCCATAGGAGCCCACAAAATTTGGAGAAATACGCTAGTTATTTACTTTTTTAATTCAATTTTTTTCAGAAAAACAATTTTTGGGAAAAATTCAGAGAAAATAATAACTACTTTTACTTCTTCAAATGATAATTTTACGGTTCTCCGTTTATGTATATGTATAATGACATATTTAAATAGAATTACAATAGATATTTACAATAAATATACTGGGCTATATTTATTTTGACAAACAAGATTTCAAACTCCTCATCCACCATTATCTATGGACTTTATAATGCCTTCAGCGAAAATAAAGTAAATTCTATAAACAACAAGAAGCTGATGTCTTAGCCAAAATATCATAATCGTAGTAAGAGGTAATCGTTGACGAATTACAGAAAAATACCTGGTTGAATAGAACTCATAATGAAAGAAATGCCAGATACATTTCAAGTCTATGTACCGTAACCTAAGAAGTCTGATATTTATTCAGATATGCAATAATATCCAATCAAGCTCTCTTCTATAACCGTAAATGAAGTTGAAATCTACCACTGTTATATGGTGTATTGGAAAGGGCTCAGTAAAATTCTAACATTAGGTACATCTTTGGGATCCAAACTTTGCACAAATTTCTTGCCTAATCTTAAGTCACTTTTAGTCGAACAAAGTAGACAAAGTTTAGAATATTTTGAGCCAAATTGAAAGATATCTTTGCCCCACGCTGGGCGCCATTTATCTATGTTATGAACAACTGTATTATCTGGGGCTTTCCCAAATAAACCCAAAGTTTGAGACCAAGTGGCAGCATAGGCTTTAACATAAAATAAATAATATTAACGTTTTCTGGACCACAAGATGTCTGGGATCCACGAAATCTATCTTCAGTCAGTTGGCGGGTTCGTGTTCCCTACTCTCCACATAAACAAAACATAATAAAAAAATAATACAGCTGATGAAATCCAAACACAAAGCGCACACCAACTGGTTTGAAAATTACAAAACTATCTATCGATAATATAATAAATAATAATTGAAAGCCGATTCCTGGTGTACTGGAACCGAATGCATCTTAACCCATCCCATCCTTGGACCTAAATGGCTTAATGTCTATTGTTCAGTCCCCTAGTTTGAATTGTATATCATCTACCTTCACATACCGGCCGTAAAATCAATAGAAAAAGATTCATAATGATATATGAAAACAAACAGTTTATTGGTTCGACCTCATACCTTCACAAAATTTTCTAAACAAGTGGGTCTAAATAGAGCTAAAACAAGTCTGAATGGATTATTTAAAAGTGAGATAATGAAGTTCGGAACAACAAAACAAAAAAAAAAAAATCAGATATAAGGATGAAGAATGTAATTGTATATTAGGGGTGTTCATGTTTACTTGCATTTTCTATGAATATGATTACAAATAAAAAATTATAAATAAACACCAAAATATGTAGTTATACTTTTTTGTTTAGGGGAATATGGCTAGTGGGACATGTCGATATTCATTCCGAAATGTCTTCATATAAAAATGTAAGGATAATGAAATTCACTAATTCAATTTTTGCATATATAGTGATAATTAATATTTACATATGATAAATTATTTGGTAGCATGGCATATAAAAGCAAAATGTATTTAACTTGTTATATAAAATGATGTTTCACTTACCACATTACTCGAAGAACGTCGAGGCCTCAAAGATCTAATATGGCAACGACAATTGTCAGCTCAAAATAAATTATTGAGGGTGTTCATGTTGAGAGTATTGGTTGTATAATCTTTAGGTATGATTGTGTCGCCACCCGGTATCCAAAGGTTCCCAGTTATTTTTATATTGCCCACAATAACCTTTTTTGGAGGTTAAAGGGGTAATGATTTTTTTCTTTCAGAATACCAATTTTTCAGTAAATGAATACCTCTCGTTAGTGCCACGTGATATGACTTCCCAAAATGATAAATTTTCCCGAATGAAGTCGTTACCAATTATGATTGGAAAGACACTAGATTGTCAAGGTATGAAAGATCGATTAAGATTTAAAGACGAAGCAAGTGAACCCTTCCTCCAAAGTATAGAGAAAATGAGGAAGAAAAATTCACTTCGAGACAAAATCGGCAACGGAACATAAAAAAATTAAAACGTCCTTAGTTAATACTGGTAGCTTTGTTTTTTACCGTTTTCCATTCCATATCAGCAGACAGCAAAAAAAAAATAATCAAAAGCAAATAACCAAAAAAAAAAAAAAAAAAAAAAAATATATATATATATATATATATATATATATATATATATATATATATATATATATATATATATATATATATATATATATATATATATATATATATATATATATATATATATATATATATATATATATATATCAAAACTATAGTTCAGACCCGTGGCTAGAACCTGGGTTTCTGGGACGTTGAGCCCAGCACTCTAGTCTGCAGCAGATTTGTTGTAAAATGCAGCAAGACTGTAACGTAGCAGGCTGCACTTTGCATAACCCAGCAAAAAAAATAATTACAACAAGTACAAAAATTAAGTTCGGCCTCCAACTTAGAGTAAAGGAAACATTATAACCCATTATGATCCACAAACACACATTGTTAGACATATGTTAGACATAATGTAGCAAAAATCATCAAAATAGCGAGTAAAGGAAGGTACCGCTATATGGGGCTATACAAAAACGTGGACCTATACATACAATGTTTCGTCATCGGAACTAGGACCATTATGACATGCAAATACCAATTTTCAGACAAATCCGTGTAAAATGTGGCGATACCCATCAAAATACCGAATATCGGGAGGTACCATTATATGGGGACTATGCCATATCTTAGACCTGTACATGTAATGTTTCGCCAACGGAGCTAGAACCAAATGCCAATTTTTAGACAAATCCGTGAAAAATGTGACAAAACCCATCAATATACCGAATATCAGGAGTACCGTTATATGGGGACTATGCCATATCTTAGACCTGTACATGTGATGTTTCGCCAAAGCAGCTAGAACCAAAGACCAATTTTTACACAAATCCGTGAAAAAATGTGGCGAATATCAACCAAATACCGAATATCGGGAGGTACCATTATAGGGGGCCTGTACCAAAGCCGGAACCTATACATATAATGTTTCGCCACACGAACTAGGAACCATTTTGACCTACAACTACCAATTTTCAGACAAATTCGTGAAAAAAATTGGCTAATATCATCAAAGTACCGAACATGGAGAGGTACCGCTATATGGGGACTATACCCAAACGTGGACCCTTCTAGATACAATACAAATTGTTCTGCTAAATTTGGTCGCTCTACGTCAAATAATGTGGGCTGTATCGTGATTTCAACAGACAGACGGACGGACATCGTTAAATTTTATGCTGATTATGAATATATACTTTATGGGGTCTACGACGAAAATTTATGGATGTTACAAACAGAATGACAAAGTTAATATACCTTCCTTTCTGAATTCCTGATGGCACAATTAATGGATGAAATATGTTCAACACACATTTTCTGATCAGTTTTTAAATACGAACGAATTTCTGATATAATAGGTCTATTGACCCTCTCTGTCAACATATAGCCTTTGGAATGGTCGGCTCGTGTAAACTTGGTTACCCATGTCGGGTTTCAAAACTAGATTCGGTGGCTTTGTTACTTCACACACTTCACAGACTTTGACAAAATTCCTGACGTTTGCCAGTAGGCCAGGTCAATAAAAATTGCGGCGAATGAGTTCTACCGTTCAGAACAAGCCACAATGAGCTGATATTGGCGAAATATAGAAACGTAAAATCACATTTCGTTTTAGATTTTGGGAATCCAAAATTTCCAAGCTCTTTCTTCCTCTTGGGAATCACTTGAGTATTGCTTGGAACGGATGTGTACAAATTTGTCGACAATTTCAGTGTATTTTGAAGCACTTTCTGAAATTTTCTCCTTCAGCATTTCGTAATCCGGTTCTTCAAAATATGAGGAGGTCAGGTGAATTCTGGCTCTGAGAACTCCAAAGCGGATACTTCCTCTGGAGGGACCACTTCCAGGACATCGGGGACCACGTGATATTTCCCCTTGCGGTGACTTATGGTGAACCTGTATGGTTGTAATTTAAATACCCACCTGGCCAGCCTGCCAGTTAAATCTGGTTGGCTCATAAGTCATTTTATAGATGAATGGTCCGTGATGACCTCGAACTCCTACAGCTCCAGGTAACATCGAATGCGTTTATTGCTTCAATTGCAACTAAACATTCTCTTTTGGTTACTCTGTAGTTCGGCTGTGAAGTGTTTAGCTTTTTCGACATAATTAGACGCATGACAATGCAGATAAAACTTTTTCTTGACGTCGAAATTAGCTAGAACGGGTGCTGTTGTCAGACGCTTCTTCACTTCTTCAAAAGGCTCATTGGCTTCTGTAGTCCACTTAAACCGTGTCTTGGTAGACAAGGTCTCTGTAAACTGAATAATGATTGACGAAAAGTTTTCAATAAAGCGTCTGTACCAACCGGCTAAACCTAAAAATCCTTGGACTTGCTTCATAGTTTTTGGTTTTTTTTTGGATCTGTCTGTAACCTAAATATTTTACCGGAGTTACACAAACATTTGTCGATGTTTAGCGTCAAATTGACGTTTTTGAACTTATTAGCAATTTTGACAACTACGGACAAGGTACCCGAACACACAATGCTTTAGGACTGGCGTTATTAGTTTGTCAATTAGGAGGCACATAGTCTGTGGTGCATTGCAGAGACCAAAAGACATTACAGTGAACTTGTACAATGGACGACCTGGTACCGTAAAGGCAGTCAAAGGTTTGGACTTTTCATTAAGTCCAACTTGCCAGTACGCGTCCTTTATATCAAGCATGGTTATGATGTTCGCTTTCGGCAAACGACGAATATGCCCTCAATGCTCGGAAGCGGGTATGAATCTTTAGTTGTGACTTAATTGGGTCTCCGAGCATTTAGACAAAGTCTAAATTTGTTAGGCTTTAGAACTAAACTCATCGGAGATGACGAGGGTTTAAATAACGCCAAGAGCGACCATCAATTTCCTTATACATGAGGTTCTTAACCGCGGGGGAGACAAGATAGAACGTCTGCTTAATTGGTTTCGCTTCACCAACGTCTATCTCGTGTTCAATCAATTTTGTTCAGCATGAGCCGTGCTTAGAAAAATTGGGAAACAACTCAATTGTATACAATTGAATAAAATTAAGTGGTTTTTGTTGAGAAATAGTTAATGGATATTTTTGTGTATACGTAGCTATATCGGATTTTGAAAGACTACTAAATTTCGTTTTTGGAGTTTGAATGATGAATTTTGGTATATGTTTGTTTCAGTGATAATAGCTGGTTCAAACAAATCGGGGGCTAAGTTAAATGCTCTCCAGAAATCTAAACCGAGTATGACCCTCTGGGTTATTGAAGGGACAATAAGCCTTTTTTAATATTCGGGTATCATGTCGTATTTTTGTGTTTCTTCGTTTAAAGTATGGTTGTTTTCTCGGGGTATAGTTAATAGCATAAATTTGAAAGATTTGGTCGAGTTTAGTTATGTAGTACTTACTTAGCCCGAATTGGGCCTAAAATTCTTGATGAAAAATTGTCAACATTGGGACAACGTTTCAAAATGGTGAGTTGACAAATTTGGGTGTATTTTGTCATGGCCATAGCTGACTACGATGGTTTCTGGGAAGGATGTTAACGAGGGAAGTTTTTTGAAATCCACAACTTTTTTCCGCACAGCGGGAGCCATGTTGCTGTAACATATTTTTGGTGCCGTAACAATTGCAAAGCACTGTTCGCAGTTGCACACCGTCATCACAAAAGTGTTCGATTTCGTCGCAATTCCAACATTTGGGGGTATTAGAATTGTAGTTGCCGGCATCAATACATATTTCTAAATTTGGATATGAGATCAGTTCTTCAGAATTGTCCAATTCAGCAATATTTATTCCAGAAGTAATATTTTGATTAATTTTGGGTTTTGATAAAACATTTTTTCGATAAGATTGGTCAGAAAATAACTTCTCTCTTCCTTGGACCAAATTTCAAAGATGAGCTATAGTGAAAACTGGCACATAAATAACTCATGGCGAATTTCTAGCCTTAGGTTCATTACTCAAATCACAACCAACTCTTCTTCAGACATTTGTTGATAGAGTCTATCGACGATAGCACAAACTAAATCATTAAATTCTTCAAAGTTTTTACCAGTTCCATTTTACTACTCCTGATTTCCTCTTTAATTTCAACCCTTGAACGCATGTCTTTAAATTGGCATTTGAGTGCCGCACAAAACAAGGTCCACTCAATGGAGTCTACCTGTTTGTGTTACCGGCAATACTTCTACCTGGCTTTCCCTGTATGAAAAACTGTTAGACTTTTACAAATATCGGTGAAATTATTGCTAAAGTGTTCCTGTGTTAAGGAAATGATTCTAGAGTTTTGGTTGCCAATAAAAATGAGTTTTGGTTGCCAATAAAAATGAGTTTTGGTTGCCAATAAAAATGAGTTTTGGTTGCCAATAAAAATGTTGAATAATTTTGGCAATATTATTCTCTATTATACTGTTCATTTTTGAATAATCAATTTCCATGACAGTTTGAGGTTGTACTCTGATATGGTTAACATTAGAATTGTTTTGTGTTGGAATCTGATTAGACGTCATATTTCTCAATGGAGAATATGGCTGGCTTACATCAGCCAAATGTCCATCGTTCCGTCTGGGTGTACCATAAGGCTCAAAATTTTTGTTGAAGAGGGATTTACTTATGTTGTTTGTTACCTGTATCGAAAACAGTCCTTCCTCACAAATACTACAATTGTCTTCAGTATGCGCAGAATAAAGAGAATGGGCTTTTTGGGAAAAATTCAGAGAAAATAATAACTACTTTTACTTCTTCAAATGATAATTTTACGGTTCTCCGTTTATGTATATGTATAATGACATATTTAAATAGAATTACAATAGATATTTACAATAAATATACTGGGCTATATTTATTTTGACAAACAAGATTTCAAACTCCTCATCCACCATTATCTATGGACTTTATAATGCCTTCAGCGAAAATAAAGTAAATTCTATAAACAACAAGAAGCTGATGTCTTAGCCAAAATATCATAATCGTAGTAAGAGGTAACGAATTACAGAAAAATACCTGGTTGAATAGAACTCATAATGAAAGAAATGCCAGATACATTTCAAGTCTATGTACCGTAAACTAAGAAGTCTGATATTTATTCAGATATGCAATAATATCCAATCAAGCTCTCTTCTATAACCGTAAATGAAGTTGAAATCTACCACTGTTATATGGTGTATTGGAAAGGGCTCAGTAAAATTCTAACATTAGGTACATCTTTGGGATCCAAACTTTGCACAAATTTCTTGCCTAATCTTAAGGCACTTTTAGTCGAACAAAGTAGACAAAGTTTAGAATAATTTGAGCCAAATTGAAAGATATCTTTGCCCAACGCTGGGCGCCATTTATCTATGTTATGAACAACCGTATTATCTGGGGCCAAACACAAAGCGTACACCAACTGGTTTGAAAATTACAAAACTATCTATCGATAATATAATAAATAATAATTGAAAGCCGATTCCTGGTGTACTGGAACCGAATGCATCTTAACCCATCCCATCCTTGGACCTAAATGGCTTAATGTCTATTGTTCAGTCCCCTAGTTTGAATTGTATATCATCTTCCTTCACAATACCGACAATTGTCAGCTCAAAATAAATGATTGAGGGTGTTCATGTTGAGAGTATTGGTTGTATAATCTTTAGGTATGATTGTGTCGCCACCCGGTATCCAAAGGTTCCCAGTTATTTTTTATATTGCCCACAATAACCTTTTTTGGAGGTTAAAGGGGTAATGATTTTTTTCTTTCAGAATACCAATTTTTCAGTAAATGAATACCTCTCGTTAGTGCCACGTGATATGACTTCCCAAAATGATAAATTTTCCCGAATGAAGTCGTTACCAATTATGATTGGAAAGACACTAGATTGTCAAGGAAAGAAAGATCGATTAAGATTTAAAGACGAAGCAAGTGAACCCTTCCTCCAAAGTATAGAGAAAATGAGCAAGAAAAATTCACTTCGAGACAAAATCGGCAACGGAACATAAAAAAATTAAAACATCCTTAGTTAATACTGGGAGCTTTGTTTTTACCGTTTTCCAAAAAAAATAATCAAAAGCAAATACCAAAAAAAAAAAAAAAAAAAAAAAAAAAAAAAAAAAATATATATATATATATATATATATATATATATATATATATATATATATATATATATATCAAAACTATAGTTCAGACCCGTGGCTAGAACCTGGGTTTCTGGGACGTTGAGCCCAACACTCTAGTCTGCAGCAGATTTGTTGTAAAATGCAGCAAGACTGTAACGTAGCAGGCTGCACTTTGCATAACCCAGCAAAAAATATAATTACAACAAGTACAAAAATTAAGTTCGGCCGGGCGAGAACTCTTAATACCCTCCAACTTAGAGTAAAGGAAACATTATAACCCATTATGATCCACAAACACACATTGTTAGACATATGTTAGACATAATGTAGCAAAAATCATCAAAATAGCGAGTAAAGGAAGGTACCGCTATATGGGGCTATACAAAAACGTGGACCTATACATACAATGTTTCGTCATCGGAACTAGGACCATTATGACATGCAAATACCAATTTTCAGACAAATCCGTGTAAAATGTGACAAAACCCATCAATATACCGAATATCAGGAGGTACCATTATATGGGGACTATGCCATATCTTAGACCTGTACATGTGATGTTTCGCCAAAGCAGCTAGAACCAAAGACCAATTTTTACACAAATCCGTGAAAAAATGTGGCGAATATCAACCAAATACCGAATATCGGGAGGTACCATTATATGGGGCCTGTACCAAAGCCGGGACCTATATATATAATGTTTCGCCACACGAACTAGGACCCATTTTGACCTACAACTACCAATTTTCAGACAAATTCGTGACAAAATATGGCTAATATCATCAAAGTACAGAATATGGAGAGGTACCGATATATGGGGACTATACCAAAACGTGGACCGTCCTAGATACAATACAAATTGTTCTGCTAAATTTTGACGCTCTACGTCAAATAATGTGGGCTGTATCGTGATTTCAACAGACAGACGGACGGACATCGTTAAATTTTATGCTGATGTTACAAACGGAATGACAAAGTTAATAAACCCTCCTTTCTGAATTCCTGAGGGCACAAATAATGGATGAAATATGTTCAACCCACATTTTCTGATCAGTTTTTAAATACGAACAAATTTCTGATATAATAGGTCTATTGACCCTCTCTGCCAACATATAGCCTTTGGAATGGTCGGCTCGTGTAAACTTGGTTACCCATGTCGGGTTTCAAAACAAGATTCGGTGGCTTTGTTACTTTACACACTTCACAGACTTTGACAAAATTCCTGGCAGACAGTAGGTCAGGCCAATAAAAATTGCGGCGAATGAGTTCAACCGTTCAGTACAAGCCACAATGAGCTGCTATTGGCGAAATATGGAAACGTAAAATCACATTTCGTTTTAGATTTTTGGGAATCCAAAATTTCCAAGCTCTTTCTTCCTCTTGGGAATCACTCGAGTATTGCTTGGAACGGATGTGTACAAATTTGTCGACAATTTCAGTGTATTTTGAAGCACTTTCTGAAATTTTCTCCTTCAGCATTTCGTAATCCGGTTCTTCAAAATATGAGGAGGTAAGGTGAATTCTGGCTCTGAGAACTCCAAAGCGGATACTTCCTCTGGAGGGACCACTTCCAGGGCATCGGGGACCACGTGATATTTCCCCTTGCGGTGACTCATGATGAACCTGTATGGTTGTAATTTAAATACCCACCTGGCCAGCCTGCCAGTTAAATCTGGTTGGCTCATAATCATTTTATAGATGAATGGTCCGTGATGACCTCGAACTCCTACAGCTCCAGGTAACATCGAATGCGTTTATTGCTTCAATTGCAACTAAACATTCTCTTTTGGTTACTCTGTAGTTCGGCTGTGAAGTGTTTAGCTTTTTCGACATAATTAGACGCATGACAATACAGATAAAACTTTTTTGACGTCGAAATTAGCTAGAACGGGTGCTGTTGTCAGACGCTTCTTCACTTCTTCAAAAGGCTCATTGGCTTCTGTAGTCCACTTAAACCGTGTCTTGGTAGACAAGGTCTCTGTAATCTGAAAAATGAGTGACGAAAAGTTTTCAATAAAGCGTCTGTACCAACCGGCTAAACCTAAAAATCCTCGGACTTGCTTCATAGTTTTTGGTTTTTTTTTGGATCTGTCTGTAACCTAAATATTTTACCGGAGTTACACAAACATTTGTCGATGTTTAGTGTCAAATTGACGTTTTTGAACTTATTAGCAATTTTGACAACTACGGACAAGTGAGTTGAGAAATCTGCGGTTATGATAAGGTACCCGAACACACAATGCTTTAGGACTGGCGTTATTAGTTTGTCAATTAGGAGGCACATAGTCTGTGGTGCATTGCAGAGACCAAAAGACATTACAGTGAACTTGTACAATGGACGACCTGGTACCGTAAAGGCAGTCAAAGGTGTGGACTTATCATTAAGTCCAACTTGCCAGTACGCGTCCTTTATATCAAGCATGGTTATGATGTTCGCTTTCGGCAAACGAGCGAATATGCCCTCAATGCTCGGAAGCGGGTATGAATCTTTAGTTGTGACTTAATTGGGTCTCCGAGCATTTAGACAAAGTCTAAATTTGTTAGGCTTTAGAACTAAACTCATCGGAGATGACGAGGGTTTAAACAACGCCAAGAGCGACCATCAATTTCCTTATACATGAGGTTCTTAACCGCGGGGGAGACAAGATAGAACGTCTGCTTAATTGGTTTCGCTTCACCATCGTCTATCTCATGTTCAATCAATTTTGTTCAGTTGAGCCGTGCTTAGAAAATTTGGAAACAACTCAATTGTATACAATTGAATAAATTAAGTGGTTTTTGTTGAGAAATAGTTAATGGATATTTTTGTGTATACGTAGCTATATCGGATTTTGAAAGACTACTAAATTTCGTTTTTCGAGTTTGAATGATGAATTTTGGTATATGTTTGTTTCAGTGATAATAGCTGGTTCAAACAAATCGGGGGCTAAGTTAAATGCTCTCCAGAAATCTAAACCGAGTATGACCCTCTGGGTTATTGAAGGGACAATAAGGCTTTTTAATTTTCGGGTATCATGTCGTATTTTTGTGTTTTCTTCGTTTAAAGTATGGTTGTTTTCTCGGGGTATAGTTAATAGCATAAATTTGAAAGATTTGGTCGAGTTTAGTTATGTAGTACTTATTTAGCCCGAATTGGGCCTAAAATTCTTGATGAAAAATTGTCAACATTGGGACAACGTTTCAAAATGGTGAGTTGACAAATTTGGGTGTATTTTGTCATGGCCATAGTTGACTACGATGGTTTCTGGGAAGGATGTTAACGAGGGAAGTTTTTTGAAATCCACAACTTTTTTCCGCACAGCGGGAGCCATGTTGCTGTAACATATTTTTGGTGCCGTAACAATAGCAAAGCACTGTTCGCAGTTGCACACCGTCATCACAAAAGTGTTCGATTTCGTCGCAATTCCAACATTTGGGGGTATTAGAATTGTAGTTGCCGGCATCAATACATATTTCTAAATTTGGATATGAGATCAGTTCTTCAGAATTGTCCAATTCAGCAATATTTATTCCAGAAGCAATATTTTGATTAATTTTGGGTTTTGATAAAACATTTTTTCGATAAGATTGGTCAGAAAATAACTTCTCTCTTCCTTGGACCAAATTTCAAAGATGAGCTATAGTGAAAACTGGCACATAAAATAACTCATGGCGAATTTCTAGCCTTAGGTTCATTACTCAAATCACAACCAACTCTTCTTCAGACATTTGTTGATAGAGTCTATCGACGATAGCACAAACTAAATCATTAAATTCTTCAAAGTTTTTACCAGTTTCATTTTACTACTCCTGATTTCCTCTTTAATTTCAACCATTGAACGCATGTCTTTAAATTGGCATTTGAGTGCCGCACAAACTAAGGTCCACTTAATGGAGTCTGGTAGAGTTTTGGTTGCCAATAAAAATGTTGAATAATTTTGGAAATATTATTCTCTATCATACTGTTCATTTTTGAATAATCAATTTCCATGACAGTTTGAGATTGTACTCTGATATGGTTAACACTAGAATTGTTTTGTGTTGGAATCTGATTAGACGTCATATTTCTCAATGGAGAATATGGCTGGCTTACATCAACCAGATGTCCATCGTTCCGTCTGTGTGTACCATAAGGCTCAAAATTTTTGTTGAAGAGGGATTTACTTATGTTTTTTGTTACCTGTATCGAAAACAGTCCTTCCTCACAAATACTACAATTGTCTTCAGTATGCGCAGAATAAAGAGAATGGGCTCATATAGTGGAGCCTACAAAATTTGGAGAACTACGCTGGTTAAATACTTTTTTAATTCAATTTTTTTTTTCAGAAAAACAATCTGATACAAGAATATCCTAAGAAGTCTGATATTTATTCAGGTATGCACTTATATCCAATCAAGCTCTCTTCTATAACCGTAAATGAATTTGAAATCTACCTCTGTTATATGGTATGAATATTTTGAGCCAAATTGAAAGATATCTTTGCCCCACGCTGTGCGCCATTTATTTATGTAATGAACAATGGTATTATCTGGGGCTTTCCCAAAGCAACCCAAAGTTTGAGAGCAAGTGGCAGTATAGGCTTTAACATAAAACAAATAATATATATGTTTTCTGGACCACAAGAGGACTGGGAGCCATGAAATCCTATCTTCAGGCAGTTGCGGGGTTCGTCCCCTTGACGTCACAGTCTCCCGATTAATTCACATATAAATAATAATAATAATAATTCACATATAAAAATAAGAAAATATTACAGCTGATGAAATCTACACAAGGGTACCCCAACTGGTTTGAAATTACAACACTATTTTCTCGTAATAATTGAATATAATGTAATTGAAAGTCGATTCCTGTTGTAATGGAACCGAATGCCTCTTAACCCATCTCATACTTGGACCTAAATGTCTTAATGTCTATTGTAAAATCCCCTAATTTGAGTTTTATATCATCTACCCTTACATACTGGCCGTAAAATTAATAGAAATTAAAGATACATAATGATTTAAAGTTATTCATGACAACAAATATTAACAGTTTATTGGTTCGACTTGATACCTGCATACAAATTTCTAAACAAGTGGTTCTAAATAGAGCTCAAACAAGTTTGAATGCGTTATTTAAAAGTGATATAATGAAGTTCGACACAACAAAACAAAAAATTGAGAAACAAGGGTGAAGAATGTAACTACATATTAGGGGTGTTAATGTTTACTTGCTTTTTCTATGAATACGATTAAAAATAAATAATTATAAATTAACACCAAAATAGTAGTTATACTCTTTTGTTTAGGATAATATGGCTAGTAAACCATGCCGATGTTCATTCCGAAATTTCTTCACGCAAAGATGTAAGAGTAGTGAAATTCACTAATTAAATCTGCTTAATTGGTTTCGCTTCACCAACGTCTATCTCGTGTTCATCAATTTTGTTCGGCCCGAGCCATTCTTAGAAAATTGGGAAACAACTCAATTATACAATTGAGTTGGTTTTGTTGAGAAATAGTTAATGGATATTTTTGGATATCAGTAGCTATATCGGATTTTGAAAGACTACTAAATTTCGTTTTCGGAGTTTGAATAAAATCATTCAATGAATTTTGAATTCAGTGATAATAGCTGGTTCAAGCAAATCTGGGGCTAAGTTAAATGCTCTCCAGAAATCTAATCCGAGTATGACCCTTTGAGTTATTGAAGGGACAATAAGCCTTTTTTAATTTTCGGGTCTCATTTCGGAATGTGATGTTAACATCTAGGAAACCAATGGTTTTCTGGATAGTTCCATCAGCAGTATTTACCACTGATTTATTGGAGACAAACTGATCATGCCGTAAAAATCCTTTTGAAATAAGCTTGATCCAATACAGGACACATTTGCTCCTATGTCAAGTAAGCCACATTTATTGAAGTTCACAAATCTTATTTAGGCGTAAAACCTTTTGTCGTGGTCATTGGCGATTATTCTCGAAATGATGTATTTTGGTGTAAGTTTTCTTCGTTTAAAGTATGGATGTATTCTCGGGGTAGGGTTAATAGCATTAATTTGAAAGATTTGGTTGCGTTTAGTTTTGTAGTCCTTATATCGAATTGGGCCTAAAATTATTGATGAAAAATTGTCATCATTTGGACAAAATGGTTAGTTGAGTTGACAAATTTGTGTATATTTTGTCATGGCCCAGAAAAGACGGTTTCTGGAAAGGATGTTTTTGAAATCCACAACTTTTTTTCCGCACAGTGGGAGCATTATGGCTTTAACATGATCTTGGTGCCGTAACAATAGCGAAACACTGTTCGCAGTTGCACACAGTCATCACAAAAGTGTTCGATTTGGTCACAGTTTCAACAATTGGGGGGTATTGAAATTGTTGTTGACGGCATCAATACCTATTTCTGAATTTGGATATGAGATCAGTTCTTCAGAATTCTCAAATTCAGCAATATTTGTTCCAGAAGCAATATTTTGATTAAATTGGAGTTTTGACGGGAGATGTTTTCGGTAAGATTGGTCAGGAAATAGTTTCTCTCTTCTTTGGACCAAATTTCGAAGATGAGCTATAGTGAAAACTGGCACATAAAATAACTCATGGCGAATTTCTAGCCTTAGGTTCCTTACTAAAATCACAACCAACTCTTCTTCAGACATTTGTTGATAGAGTCAATCGACGATAGCACAAACTGAATGGTGTTAAGGATTTGATTCTTTACAAGAATTCATCGACCGTTAGAGCTGTACTGGAACCGTCAAATTTGACATTCCAATTTTGAATGATAATGCCCACTTTTGTGGCCGCGAAAAATTGAATTCAATGAATTCAATCTGTTTGCGTTGCTCTGAGGTATATCATTGTTTATACTATTGTTTGGTCTAGAAGCTACATGAATGGTACTTGGCTGAATATTGGGGGAAAGTTTTGGCTGCCAATAAAATTTTTGGATAATTTTGGCAATGTTATTCTCTATCTGATATGGTTAACATTAAAATTGGTTTGTGTTGTAATCTGATTATACGTTATATTTCTCAATGGAGAATATGGCGGGCTTACATCAACCAGATGTCCATCGTTCCGTCTGGGTGTACTATAAGGTTAAAAATTTTCGTTAAAGGGGGTTTTACTTATGTTTTTTTACCTGTATCGCAAAAGAGACTTTCTTCACAAGTACTACTTCTGCCTTCAGCATTTGCAGAAGCAAGATAATGTGATCCTATAGTGGAGCTGGGTCATTTTTTAATTCAATTTTTTTTTTCCAAAAAACAAATATAAAGAAGTCAGAAAAAAACTACTTCTACTTCTTCAAATGATAATTTTACGATTATCCGTATAAGTAGAATGACATATTTAAATAGAATTACAGTAGATATTTACAATAAATATACTGGGCTGTGGAATGAATACATCTTATTTACTATTATCATATGTTGACAAACAAGATTTCAAACACCTCATCCACCATTATTTATGGTCTTTATAATGCCTTCAGCGAAAAAAAGTAAATCCTGTAGACAACAGGAAGTTCACATCTCAGCCAAAATATCATAATCGTAGTAAGAGGTAATCGTTGACGAATTACAGAAAAATACCTGGTTGAATAGAACTCATAATGAAATAAATACCAAATACATTCCAGATTTATGTACCAAAACAATCTGATACAAGAATATACTAAGAAGTCTGATATTTATTCAACTATGCACTTATATCCAATCAAGCTCTCTTCTATAACCATAAATGAATTTGAAATCTACCTTTGTTTATGGTCTTTTGGAAAGGCCTCAGTAAAATGTAAACATTTGGCACATGCTTTGGATCCAAACTATAAATAAATTGATTGCCTAATCTTAAGTCACTTTTAGTCGAAAATAGTAGACCAAGTTTGGAACATTTTAAGACATAATGAAAGATATCTTTGCCGCATGCTTGGCGTCATTTATTTATTTAATGAACAACGGTATTATCTGGGGCTTTCCCAAATAAACCCAAAGTTTGAGAGCAAGTGGCAGTATAGGCTTTAACATAAAACAAATAATATATATGTTTTCTGGACCACAAGAGGACTGGGAGCCATGAAATCCTATCTTCAGGCAGTTGGGGGGTTCGCCCCCTTGACGTCACAGTCTCCCGATTAATTCACATATAAATAATAATAATAATAATTCACATATAAAAATAAAAAAATATTACAGCTGATGAAATCTACACAAAGGGTACCCCAACTGGTTTGAAAATTACAACACTATTTTCTCGTAATAATTGAATATAATGTAATTGAAAGTCGATTCCTGTTGTAATGGAACCGAATGCCTCTTAACCCATCTCATCCTTGGCCCTAAATGTCTTAATGTCTATTGTAAAATCCCCTAATTTGAGTTTTATATCATCTACCCTTACATACCGGCCGTAAAATTAATAGAAATTAAAGATACATAATGATTTAAAGTTATTCATGACAACAAATATTAACAGTTTATTGGTTCGACTTGATACCTGCATACAAATTTCTAAACAAGTGGTTCTAAATAGAGCTCAAACAAGTTTGAATGCGTTATTTAAAAGTGATATAATGAAGTTCGACACAACAAAACAAAAAAT
This sequence comes from Musca domestica, assembly GCF_030504385.1. NCBI lineage: Eukaryota > Metazoa > Arthropoda > Insecta > Diptera > Muscidae > Musca > Musca domestica. Next base: position 1,106,289 of record NW_026712208.1, read on the forward strand.
TGAGAAACAAGGGTGAAGAATGTAACTACATATTAGGGGTGTTAATGTTTACTTGCTTTTTCTATGAATACGATTAAAAATAAATAATTATAAATTAACACCAAAATAGTAGTTATACTCTTTTGTTTAGGATAATATGGTAAACCATGCCGATGTTCATTCCGAAATTTCTTCACGCAAAAATGTAAGAGTAGTGAAATTCACTAATTAAATCTGCTTAGTTGGTTTCGCTTCACCAACGTCTATCTCGTGTTCATCAATTTTGTTCGGCCCGAGCCATTCTTAGAAAATTGGGAAACAACTCAATTATACAATTGAGTTGGTTTTGTTGAGAAATAGTTAATGGATATTTTTGGTTATCAGTAGCTATATCGGATTTTGAAAGACTACTAAATTTCGTTTTCGGAGTTTGAATAAAATCATTCAATGAATTTTGAATTCAGTGATAATAGCTGGTTCAAGCAAATCTGGGGCTAAGTTAAATGCTCTCCAGAAATCTAATCCGAGTATGACCCTTTGAGTTATTGAAGGGACAATAAGCCTTTTTTAATTTTCGGGTCTCATTTCGGAATGTGATGTTAACATCTAGGAAACCAATGGTTTTCTGGATAGTTCCATAATTGTCATTATAATAATATAATGTTTTCCGGACCAAAAGAGGACTGGGAGCCATGAAATGCTATATTCAGTCAGTTGGGGGGTTCGTGTCCCCTACTCTCAACATAAACAAAACACTTTTTTATAGACTCCCGTTTAATTCACATAATGTGATAATAAACAAATAATACAGCTGATGATATCTACACAAAGGGTACCCCAACTGGTTTGAAAATTACAAAACTCTCTATCGAATTCTTCTCATAATAATTGAATATAATATAGTTTAAAGTCGATTCCTGGTGTAATGGAACCGAATGCATCTTAACCCATCCCATCCTTGGACCTAAATGGCTTAATGTCTTTTGTTAAGTCACCTAATTTGAATTTCATATCATATACCTTTACATACCGTCCGTAAAGTTATTCATGACAACAAACAGTTTATTAGTTCGACCTCATACCTTTACACAATTTTCTAAACAAGTGGAGCTGAAACAAATTTGAATGCATTATTTAAAGGTGAGATAATGAAGTTTGACAGAACAAAACAAAAACAAGTAAAAAAGCTGTAAGTTCGGCCGAGCCGAACTTTGAATACCCTACAACATTTGGTAAAATTTGCCAATTAAAAAAAATCCGTTAAAAATTTTGTTAAAATCTTAAAAATACAGAATATAGCCGTATGTTAGGGACATAGGAAATTTTTTTCACAAGCTATTACAAAATTCAAATGGGAAACTTGAAAAAACTCTTTATAATGTACCTAAAATGTTCAAAATACCGAATATAGGGTGGTACCATGGACGTGGACCTGCACAGACAATTTTCTGGCATAGGCTGTAGTATCCATTACGAACTTCAAATACAAAATGTGAAACAATTCCGGTTAGTAATGTCGCTAAAATCATCAAAATACGCTATATCGGGAGGTACCGTAATATAGGGGCTCTACGAAGACGTGGATCCACATGGTTAATTTTCTGTCTTAGGATGTGGTATCCATTACGAACTTCAAATATCAAATTTGAAACAATTCCGGTGAATAATGTCACTAAAATCATCAAAATACCGAATATCGGGAGGTACCGTTATGTAGGGGCTATACGATGACATGGACCTACATGGCCCATTTTTAATACCAAAAGTTCTGCAGACATAATACACGTTTGATTAAAATTTTATCAACCTACTTCATTTCGTTCGGAAGCTAAAGTGATTTCCACAGACGGATAGACGAACTGACATTGCTAAATCGACATAGAATTTGATGTTGATCAAGAATATATATACTTTGTGGGGCCTAAGATGCATATTTCGGAATGACAAACTTAATATACCCTCCATACTATGGTGGAGGGTATAAAATTTGAGAAATAAGGGTGAAGACTAATACACATTCTTCACCCTTATTTCTCAAATTTTATGTTCATGTTTACTTGCATATTCTATGAATATGATTACAAATAAAAAATTATAAAAAAACACAAAAATATGTAGTTATACCTTTTTGTTTAGGAGAATATGGATAGTGGGACATGTCGATAGTCATTCCGAAATGTCTTCATGTAAAAATGTAAGAATAATGAAACTCACTAATTCAATTTTTGCATATACAGTGATAATTAATATTTATATATGACAAATTATTTGGTAGCATGGCATATAAAAGCAAAATATATTTAACTTGTTATATAAGAGGCCTCAAAGATCTAAGTGGGAACATCTGCATAGGAATTAAATTTCCAATTTTGCTGTATCTATGCCTCACCAATGTCAAGAATCTTGGTAACTACTCTTATAGCTACTTAATCTAATACTGCTCAAAATAAATTATTGGGGGTGTTCATGTTGACAGTAGTGGTTGTAGATTCTTTTGGTTGTATAATCTTTTGGTTGTATAATTTTTTGTTTGTATAATCTTTAGAACCCGATTTTCAAGCAACAATGTTTCTTCACCAACAGCACCGAAAAGAAATATCAAATAAGATTTAAAGATGAAGTAAGTTAAACCTTCGCTTAATGTATAGAGAAAAGAAGGAAACAAAAATTCACCCCGACACAAAATCACCAGGGGAACATAAAAAAATGAAACGTCCCTAATTAATACTGGGAACTTTATTATTTACAATTTTCTATTCTATATCAGAAGGCAGCACAAGAGAAAATGATCAACGACTATAAGTCAGAACCGTGGATCGAACCAGAGTTTTAGGGACGTTGTGCCGAAGCGCAACACTCCAGGCTATAGCAGGTTTGTTGTAAAATGCAGCAAGACTGTAATGTATCATGAAATACCCAATGTAAGCGATGGAGTAATTCTTACAAGCCAAAGAAGATAAAAATAAAGAGTATTGAAATAAGAGGGTATATCAAAGCAAAAGTTGATTGGGGCAAGGGGTGGTGTGCAAGTTCGTTAGTGTGTTGAAGTAGAGTAAAACAAAATGCGAAATTGTAGGAGATATAAGCAGGCTGCGCTTTGCATAACCTAGCAAACAATTTTGGCAATTAAACTTTAAAAAAAAAGAAAATACACTGAGTGTATAAGCAGGAGAAGACATACATTGCAATTTTAATTAGTTATTATTTAAGAAAATTGACATAATTTTTTTTTTTTTTTTTTTGTGGTGGAGAACAAAAACTATAAAAGCAAAAATGTATAACCCTAATAGCCATATTCGACATCCTGTATTGAACTCCTCTATTCTATACCTCCTCCACTTCCCTCACAACCTCTTATTCTTTCCACTCAACATATTACTTCGAAATTACAACAAGTTAAAAAGCAGTAAATTCGGCCGGGCCGAACTATGAATATTCTCCAACATTTAGAAGGAATATGAAAATTTTCAAAAAATAAAATCCTTAAAAAATGCTGTTAAAATTTTAAAAATACCGAATATAGCCGTTATGTTGGGGTGTCTACGACGTGGACCTACATACACTTTGTTTGTCATGAGCCATTACCATATTCAAATTCGAGACTTGAAATAAGCGGTGAATAATGTAGCTAGAATCACCAAAATATAGGTACCGTTATATCGGAGCTGTGCGAAGATCTGGACCAGCATTTTTTACCTAAACTCGTCAAAATACCGAATATAGGGAGGTCCTGATATATGGGACCTATACGAAGACGTGGACCTGCATAGACAATTTTATGTCACAGATTGTAGTTCCCATTACGAACTTCAAATACCAAATTTGAACCAATTCCAGTGAATAATGTCGCTAAATTCATCAAAATACCGAATACAGGGAGGTACCGTTATATGGGCGCTATACGAAGACGGAACCTGCGCCTAGACGAAATCACTTACGTTGTTGGCTGTTTGTTAGAATTCTCTGGAAATCCGGAGGAATTCAATTCTTGAAGAAAAAGTGTAGATCGCTTCCTCCAGATCTATAAGACTTTTGGAGGCACCCCAATCACGGTATTTTAAATACCATTTCCAATAAAATTACAGTCAGTGTGGATACTGCTCTGGAGTCTTTTAACACTCCGATGAATTGGAAAACTTTTTCAAAGTGCTTTTAGAGTAGAGTTTTGGTTGCCAATAAAAATGTTGAATAATTTTGGCAATATTATTCTCTATCATACTGTTCATTTTTGAATAATCAATTTCCATGACAGTTTGAGATTGTACTCTGATATGGTTAACATTAGAATTGTTTTGCGTTGGAAACTGATTAGACGTCATATTTCTCAATGGAGAATATGGCTGGCTTACATCAACCAGATGTCCATCGTTCCTTCTGGGTGTACCATAAGGCTCAAAATTTTTGTTGAAGAGGGATTTACTTATGTTTTTTGTTACCTGTATCGAAAACAGTCCTTCCTCACAAATACTACAATTGTCCTCAGTATGCGCAGAATAAAGAGAATGGGCTCCCATAGTGGAGCCCACAAAATTTGGAGAACTACGCTGGTTATATACTTTTATACGCTCCACCATACTATGGAGGGTATAATAATTTTGTCATTCCGTTTGTAACTCCTCGAAATATTCATGTCAGACCCAACAAAGTATATATATTCTTGATCAGCGTAAAATTCTAAGACGATTTAGCCATTTCCGTCTGTCTGTCTGTGTGTCTGTCTGTCTGTCCGTCTGTCTGTCTGTCTGTTGTAATCACGCTATCTTTCGAAAAAATTGAGATAGAAGGCTAAAATTTTGCACACATTTATATTTTCCTAGTAGGCAGGTTAAGTTCGTAAATGGGCCATGTAGGTCCAAGTTATCATATAGCCCCCATATAACGGTACCTCCCGATATTCGGTATTTTTATGATTTTAGCGACATTATTCACCGGAATTATTTCAAATTTGGTATTTGAAGTTCGTAATGGATACTACAGCTTAAGAGAGAATATTATCTGTGCAGGTCCACGTCTTCATATGGCCCCATATAACGGTACCTCCCGATATTCGGTATTTTGATGATTTTAGCGACATTGTTTACCGGAATCGTTTCAAATTTGGTATTTGAAGTTCGTAATGGATACTTCAGCCCATGCCAGAAAATTGCCTGTGCAGGTCCACGTCTTCGTATAGCCCCCATATAACGGTACCCCCCGATATTCGGTATTTTGATGATTTTAGCGACATTATTTACAGGGATTCTTTCAAATTTCGCATGTGAAGTTCGTAATGGATACTTCAGCCCATGCCAGAAAATTGTCTGTGCAGGTCCACGTCTTCGTATAGCCCCCATATAACGGTACCCCCCATATTCGGTATTTTGACGATTTTAGCTATATTATAAACAGATTTTTCTTCAAGTTTCGCATTTAAATATTGTAATAATTTATGACAAAAGTTGCCTATGCAGGCCCACGTCGTCGTATAAGCATTCGGTATTTTTAAGATTTTAACAGAATTTTTAACGGTTTTTTTTTTTTTGGAAATTGCCAAATTTGTACCAAATGGTGGAGGGTATTAAAAGTTCGGCCCGGCCGAACTTACAGCTTTTTTACTTGTTTTAATTCAATTTTTTTCCAGAAAAACAATTTTTGGGAAAAATTCAGAGAAAAGAGTAACTACTACTATGTATATGTATAATGATATATTTAAATAGAATTACAATAGATATTTACAATAAATATAATGGGCTATATTTATTTTGACAAACAAGATTTCAAACTCCTCATCCACCATTATCTATAAACAACAAGAAGCTCATGTCTTTGCCAAAATATCATAATCGTAGTAAGAGGTAATCGTTGACGAATTACAGAAAAATACCTAGTTGAATAGAACTCATAATGTAAGGAATACCAGATACATTTCAAGTCTATGTACCGTAGCCTAAGAAGTCTGATATTTATTCAGATATGCAATAATATCCAATCAAGCTCTCTTCTATAACCGTAAATGAAGTTGAAATCTACCACTGTTATATGGTGTATTGGAAAGGGCTCAGTAAAATTCTAACATTAGGTACATCTTTGGGATCCAAACTTTGCACAAATTTCTTGTCTAATCTTAAGTCACTTTTAGTCGAACAAAGTAGACAAAGTTTAGAATATTTTGAGCCAAATTGAAAGATATCTTTGCCCCACGCTGGGCGCCATTTATCTATGTTATGAACAACTGTATTATCTGGGGCTTTCCCAAATAAAGTTTGAGACCAAGTGGCAGCATAGGCTTTAACATAAAATAAATAATATTAACGTTTTCTGGACCACAAGATGTCTGGGATCCATGAAATCTATCTTCAGGCAGTTGGAGGGTTCGTGTTCCCTACTCTCCACATAAACAAAACATAACAAAAAAATAATACAGCTGATGAAATCCGAACACAAAGCGTACACCAACTGGTTTGAAAATTACAAAACTATCTATCGATAATATAATAAATAATAATTGAAAGCCGATTCCTGGTGTACTGGAACCGAATGCATCTTAACCCATCCCATCCTTGGATCTAAATGGCTTAATGTCTATTGTTAAGTCCCCTAGTTTGAATTGTATATCATCTACCTTCACATACCGGCCGTAAAATCAATAGAAAAAGATTCATAATGATATATGAAAACAAACAGTTTATTGGTTCGACCTTATACCTTCACACAATTTTCCAAACAAGTGGGTCTAAATAGAGCTAAACAAGTCTGAATGGATTATTTAAAAGTGAGATAATGAAGTTCGGAACACCAAAACAAAAAAAAAATCAGATATAAGAATGAAGAATGTAATTATGTATTAGGGGTGTTCATGTTTACTTGCATTTTTCTATGAATATGATTACAAATAAAAAATTATAAATAAACACCAAAATATGTAGTTATACTTTTTGTTTAGGGTAATATGGCTAGTGGGACATGTCGATATTCATTCCGAAATGCCTTCATATAAAAAAGTAAGGATAATGAAATTCACTAATTCAATTTTTGCATATGTAGTGATAATTAATATTTACATATGATGAATTATTTGGTAGCATGGCATATAAAAGCAAATGTATTTAATTTGTTATATAAAATGATGTTTCACTTACCACATTACTCGAAGAACGTCGAGGCCTCAAAGATCTAATATGGCAACGACAATTGTCAGCTCAAAATAAATTATTGAGGGTGTTCATGTTGAGAGTATTGGTTGTATAATCTTTAGGTATGATTGTGTCGCCACCCGGTATCCAAAGGTTCCCAGCTATTTTTATATTGCCCACAATAACCTTTTTTGGAGGTTAAAGGGATAATGATTTTTTTCTTTCAGAATACTAATTTTTCAGTAAATGAATACCTCTCGTTAGTGCCACGTGATATGACTTCCCAAAATGATAAATTTTCCCGAATGAAGTCGTTACCAATTATGATTGGAAAGTTATGTTACACAGTTGCCGAATCTTAAAGAGATATGGAGACAGAAAATAAAGCCGAAGAATAGATAATACGTGTCTGATACGGCACAGCCCTCCGAGACACTAGATTGTCAAGGTTTTCAGCATTATGGGAGCGAGCTATGAACAAAAAGTGTCCATTTATTAATCTATGTGCCGGAGCAACTGTGAATGAATTATTTACTTTACTTTATTTACTTATTTTTGTTATTACTTTACTTTATTTTTGTTATTTCAGGTTTAGATCGTGATATGAATTTCTAAAGGTGACCGATCTACGGTATCATACTCTTTAGAAACAATTCAACGAGAAATTCGGCAAAATTATTTTAAAATGATTTACCAGTAGAAGGTTATTTCGAGAAGCTGATACTTAAATAAGAATACGATTTTAAGCCACAATGTTACTTCACCAACAGCACCGAAAAGAAAGATCGATTAAGATTTAAAGACGAAGCAAGTTAACCCTTCCTTCAAAGTATAGAGAAAATGAGCAAGAAAAATTCACTTCGAGACAAAATCGGCAACGGAACATAAAAAAATTAAAACATCCTTAGTTAATACTGGGAACTTTGTTTTTTACCGTTTTCCATTCCATATCAGCAGAAAGCAAAAAAAAAAAAAAAAAAAATCAAAAGCAAATAGCAAAAAAAAAAAAAAAAATATATATATATATATATATATATATATATATATATAAACTATAGTTCAGACCCGTGGCTAGAACCTGGGTTTCTGGGACGTTGAGCCCAACACTCTAGTCTGCAGCAGATTTGTTGTAAAATGCAGCAAGACTGTAACGTAGCAGGCTGCACTTTGCATAACCCAGCAAAAAAAAAAAAAAAAATAATTACAACAAGTAAAAATTAAGTTCGGCCGGGCGAGAACTCTTAATACCCTCCAACTTAGAGTAAAGGAAACATTAAACCCATTATGATCCACAAACACACATTGTTAGACATATTCATGGGAAAATGTAGCAAAAATCATCAAAATAGCGAATAAAGGGAGGTATATAGGCTATACAAAAACGTGGACCTATACATACAATGTTTCGTCATCGGAACTAGGACCATTATGACATGCAAATACTAATTTTCAGACAAATCCGTGTAAAATGTGGCGATACCCATCAAAATACCGAATATCGGGAGATACCATTATATGGGGACTATGCCATATCTTAGACCTGTACATGTAATGTTTCGCCAACGGAGCTAGAACCAAATGCCAATTTTTAGACAAATCCGTGAAAAATGTGACAAAACCCATCAATATACCGAATATCGGGAGTACCGTTATATGGGGACTATGCCATATCTTAGACCTGTACATGTAATGTTTCGCCAACGGAGCTGGAACCAAAGACCAATTTTTACACAAATCCGTGAAAAAATGTGGCGAATATTAACCAAATACCGAATATCGGGAGGTACCATTATAGTTGGTCTGTACCAAAGCCGGGACCTATACATATAATGTTTCGCCACACGAACTAGGAACCATTTTGACCTACAACTACCAATTTTCAGACAAATTCGTGACAAAATATGGCTAATATCATCAAAGTACAGAATATGGAGAGGTACCGCTATATGGGACTATACCAAAACGTGGACCGTCCTAGATACAATACAAATTGTTCTGCTAAATTTTGACGCTCTACGTCAAATAATGTGGGCTGTATCGTGATTTCAACAGACAGACGGACGGACATCGTTAAATTTTATGCTGATTATGAATATATACGACGAAAATTTAGGGATGTTACAAACGGAATGACAAAGTTAATAAACCCTCGTTTCTGAATTCCTGAGGGCACAATTAATGGATGAAATATGTTCAACCCACATTTTCTGATCAGTTTTTAAATACGAACGAATTTCTGATATAATAGGTCTATTGACCCTTTGGAATGGTCGGCTCGTGTAAACTTGGTTACCCATGTCGGGTTTCAAAACTAGATTCGGTGGCTTTGTTACTTTACACACTTCACAGACTTTGACAGAATTCCTGACGTCTGCCATTAGGCCAGGTCAATAAAAATTGCGGCGAATGAGTTCAACCGTTCAGAACAAGCCACAATGAGCTGATATTGGCGAAATATAGAAACGTAAAATCACATTTCGTTTTAGATTTTTGGGAATCCAAAATTTTCAAGCTCTTTCTTCCTCTTGGGAATCACTTGAGTATTGCTTGGAACGGATGTGTACAAATTTGTCGACAATTTCAGTGTATTTTGAAGCACTTTCTGAAATTTTCTCCTTCAGCATTTCGTAATCCGGTTCTTCAAAATATGAGGAGGTAAGGTGAATTCTGGCTCTGAGAACTCCAAAGCGGATACTTCCTCTGGAGGGACCACTTCCAGGGCATCGGGGACCACGTGATATTTCCCCTTGCGGTGACTTATGATGAACCTGTATGGTTGTAATTTAAATACCCACCTGGCCAGCCTGCCAGTTAAATCTGGTTGGCTCATAAGTCATTTTATAGATGAATGGTCCGTGATGACCTCGAACTCCTGCAGCTCCAGGTAACATCGAATGCGTTTATTGCTTCAATTGCAACTAAACATTCGCTTTTGGTTACTCTGTAGTTCGGATGTGAAGTGTTTAGCTTTTTCGACATAATTAGACGCATGACAATACAGATAAAACTTTTTTGACGTCGAAATTAGCTAGACCGGGTGCTGTTGTCGGACGCTTCTTCACTTCTTCAAAAGGCTCAATGGCTTCTGTAGTCCACTTAAACCGTGTCTTGGTAGACAAGGTCTCTGTAATCTGAAAAATGAGTGACGAAAAGTTTTCAATAAAGCGTCTGCACCAACCGGCTAAACCTAAAAATCCTCGGACTTGCTTCATAGTTTTTGGTTTTTTTTTTGGATCTGTCTGTAACCTAAATATTTTACCGGAGTTACACAAACATTTGTCGATGTTTAGCGTCAAATTGACGTTTTTGAACTTATTAGCAATTTTGACAACTACGGACAAGTGAGTTGAGAAATCTGCGGTTATGATAAGGTACCCGAACACACAATGCTTTAGGACTGGCGTTATTAGTTTGTCAATTAGGAGGCACATAGTCTGTGGTGCATTGCAGAGACCAAAAGACATTACAGTGAACTTGTACAATGGACGACCTGGTACCGTAAAGGCAGTCAAAGGTTTGGACTTATCATTAAGTCCAACTTGCCAGTACGCGTCCTTTATATCAAGCATGGTTATGATGGTCACTTTCGGCAAACGAGCGAATATGCCCTCAATGCTCGGAAGCGGGTATGAATCTTTAGTTGTGACTTAATTGGGTCTCCGAGCATTTAGACAAAGTCTAAATTTGTTAGGCTTTAGAACTAAACTCATCGGAGATGACGAGGGTTTAAATAACGCCAAGAGCGACCATCAATTTCCTTATACATGAGGTTCTTAACCGCGGGGGAGACAAGATAGAACATCTGCTTAATTGGTTTCGCTTCACCAACGTCTATCTCGTGTTCAATCAATTTTGTTCAGCATGAGCCGTGCTTAGAAAATTGGGAAACAACTCAATTGTATACAATTGAATAAATTAAGTGGTTTTTGTTGAGAAATAGTTAATGGATATTTTTGTGTATACGTAGCTATATCGAATTTTGAAAGACTACTAAATTTCGTTTTTGGAGTTTGAATGATGAATTTTGGTATATGTTTGTTTCAGTGATAATAGCTGGTTCAAACAAATCGGGGGCTAAGTTAAATGCTCTCCAGAAATCTAAACCGAGTATGACCCTCTGGGTTATTGAAGGGACAATAAGCATTTTTTAATTTTCGGGTATCATGTCGTATTTTTGTGTTTTATTCGTTTAAAGTATGGTTGTTTTCTCGGGGTATAGTTAATAGCATAAATTTGAAAGATTTGGTCGAGTTTAGTTATGTAGTACTTATTTAGCCCGAATTGGGCCTAAAATTCTTGATGAAAAATTGTCAACATTGGGACAACGTTTCATAATGGTGAGTTGACAAATTTGGGTGTATTTTGTCATGGCCATAGTTGACTACGATGGTTTCTGGGAAGGATGTTAACGAGGGAAGTTTTTTGAAATCCACAACTTTTTTCCGCACAGCGATAGCCATGTTGCTGTAACATATTTTTGGTGCCGTAACAATAGCATAGCACTGTTCGCAGTTGCACACCGTCATCACATAAGTGTTCGATTTCGTCGCAATTCCAACATTTGGGGGTATTAGAATTGTAGTTGCCGGCATCAATACATATTTCTAAATTTGGATATGAGATCAGTTCTTCAGAATTGTCCAATTCAGCAATATTTATTCCAGAAGCAATATTTTGATTAATTTTGGGTTTTGATAAAACATTTTTTCGATAAGATTGGTCAGAAAATAACTTCTCTCTTCCTTGGACCAATTTTCAAAGATGAGCTATAGTGAAAACTGGCACATAAAATAACTCATGGCGAATTTCTAGCCTTAGGTTCATTACTCAAATCACAACCAACTCTTCTTCAGACATTTGTTGATAGAGTCAGCAGACAGCAAAAAAAAAAAAAAAAAAAAAAAAAATAATCAAAAGCAAATAGCAAAAAAAAAAAAAATATATATATATATAAAAACTATAGTTCAGACCCGTGGCTAGAACCTGGGTTTCTGGGACGTTGAGCCCAACACTCTAGTCTGCAGCAGATTTGTTGTAAAATGCAGCAAGACTGTAACGTAGCAGGCTGCACTTTGCATAACCCAGCAAAAAAAAAAATAATTACAACAAGTAAAAAATTAAGTTCGGCCGGGCGAGAACTCTTAATATCCTCCAACTTAGAGTAAGGAAACATTAAACCCATTATGATCCACAAACACACATTGTTAGACATATTCATGGGAAAATGTAGCAAAAATCATCAAAATAGCGAATAAAGGGAGGTATATAGGCTATACAAAAACGTGGACCTATACATACAATGTTTCGTCATCGGAACTAGGACCATTATGACATGCAAATACCAATTTTCAGACAATCCGTGTAAAATGTGGCGATACCCATCAAAATACCGAATATCGGGAGGTACCATTATATGGGGACTATGCCATATCTTAGACCTGTACATGTAATGTTTCGCCAACGGAGCTAGAACCAAATGCCAATTTTTAGACAAATCCGTGAAAAATGTGACAAAACCCATCAATATACCGAATATCGGGAGTACCGTTATATGGGGACTATGCCATATCTTAGACCTGTACATGTAATGTTTCGCCAACGGAGCTAGAACCAAAGACCAATTTTTACACAAATCCGTGAAAAATTTTGGCGAATATCAACCAAATACCGAATATCGGGAGGTACCATTATAGGGTGTCTGTACCAAAGCCGGGACCTATACATATAATGTTTCGCCAAACGAACTAGGAACCATTTCGACCTACAACTACCAATTTTCAGACAAATTCGTGACAAAATATGGCTAATATCATCAAAGTACAGAATATGGAGAGGTACCGCTATATGGAGACTATACCAAAACGTGGACCGTCCTAGATACAATACAAATTGTTCTGCTAAATTTTGACGCTCTACG
>NW_026712208.1:1157022-1239127 GCF_030504385.1 Musca domestica
AAACTATGACGGAAAAACCCAAAAGAAATGTTACTTGTACTGTACCCAATACAAATTTTTAGCTTAAGTATTTTTCTTGATAACTCTAGATTTTATGTTTCTTTGTTCTTTGTTAACTCTAAGAAAAATCAATAATTGTAAAATCACTTAAATATAAGAATTTTTTGAATAAAGGATCAGTTGTATTTGGCATCTAAAACAGAATAATTCTTGTTTTCTTATTTTTCGGCGGTACGGAAGTTAACTGGCGCAGTCGTACGGCCATTGTTGGTGCGGTCTTTCTCAAGTGAAAAAAAATATAATTAAATAAATGTATCCTTAAAACAGAAAAAAAAAAACCAAAAAAAAAACAGTGACAAGTTAATTGTGGAAAAAACAGTGAACTATCCTTTAAAGGACATAAAAAAATTTTTTTTTTAAGAAAATTTGGTGAAGAAAAAAATATATTAAATTAATTAGGCTTGACGGTATATCAAGTAATCCTTAAGGAGAAAAATCGTGCGCCAACAATCGGAAAAAAAAAGAACCTACGTCCGTACAACCGAGAAAATCAAGTGCCAATGCAATATAGTATTTTGTTGAATGAATATCAACAATTTACTATAAGAAGAGAAGGAATATCTCTTAAATAAAAATATATATTTAAAATCAAAAATAATATTTGTTGACGGAATATCAACAAATATAACCATCCAGAGAGAATTAATATCTTTTTGGTTGGAATAAATATTTAATAAAAATTGTTGAAGGAATATCAACAAATTATATCTTAAATAAAAAATATATATAAATTCATAAATAATATTTTGTTGAAGGAATATCAACAAATATTACCATCCAGAGAGAATGAATATCTTTTTGGTTGGAATAAATATTTAATGAAAATCGTTGAAGGAATATCAACAAATAATACGGTCATAGTGGATCAGATCAGATAAAACAAGAAAAAAAACCAACTAACAAAAACAAATAACAATACAGTGAAGATCAAAAAAAAAAAAGGGAAAATCAACTAAAAATAACAATTAAAAAGTTAATAACATATAACAATAACAACAACCGTAACAAAAACGACAAAAAAAAAACTAAAAAAAAAAAAAAAAAAAAAAAAAAAAAAAAAAAACAAAAACAAGCAACAATTAAAACAACAAACAACAACTACAAGTGAAGAACAAGAAATAGTCCTGAAGCAGTCCATATCTACAAGCAACTTATACAGGTCACATCGGAGGAAAGAAGCAGATAAAAAACCTTGGAAATCTACAATGAAATTATTTATAATGATAATACTAGGGTAATTATTTTAAGAAAATTATAATATTTATCACTATTATATTACTTTATAAAATATAAAACAGAAATAAGCAAAGAAATATTTCAATTATAAAGAAAAAGGCTAATCAAAATATCTCAAATCAATAAAAAGGGTAATTATATTAAATGCGAAGACTAAGACCAAGACCATATTCTATTCGATACTTAACTGCAATACCGGAACAACAAGAAATGACTACCGTTAATGACATTAGTGCCCCTCAGGCGCTACAATCTCAACAACCGTCACAATCCTCTCAAGCATACGAAACATTAAAATTCCAGATGCCGTAAAAGATTTACCAACATTTAATGGAAATCCAAGGCAACTAAATGATTTTTTAGAAAACGTTGAAGAGATTTTAAGAATATTAGCGAATATCGATGGTTCTAACCAAGCAACAGTAGTGCTTAGAGCCATCAGAAACAAAATAGTGGGAGAAGCTAATGAAGTACTTAATTCATCCGGTACTCCGTTAGTTTGGGAGGTAATTAAAGCGAATCTAATACTTAAATATTCGGATAAAAGGAGTGAAACCTCCCTTGTGCGTGAACTCCACAATTTACGACAAACTAATCAGACTGTGCAAGAATTTTATGGTTCAGTTATAGAGCTACAGGCAGCAATAAATAATAATATATCAATTCATGAAACTAACAAACATGTCATAAACTCGAGGCGCGAATTTAACGCTAAAATGTGCTTAGATGCATTCTTAATAGGCCTCCGAGAACCCCTTGGCTCAATGATTAGGTCTATGAGACCCGATTCATTAGATGAAGCATTAACATTCTGCATTCAGGAACAAAATATACAATATTCAAGAAGACTAACTTACAACCAACCATTCTACCAACCAAGGTATAGACAGAATACACGGAATTATGCCCCTGCTCGTAATTACCAACCAAATATGAATAACACACATAGATTTACACACGGACAAATTCACCATTACGCACAAAACAATATAAATAGATTCCAAAACACGGTTAATACTCAGGGAAGAAATCAATATAATCCAATAACTAATGCATTTTCACAAAAGGGACCTCAAGCACCTAATGGAAATACCTTTTCTCACAATAGGTCCGGACAGAGCAAATTCAGCAACTTCAGGCAGCAACAGCTTACGACCAAACCCTTACCACCACCAGAACCAATGGATGTTAGTTCTGGTTATAGTCATTTAAGAAAACCTATGACTACACAAACGAGACAGACATCGTACCTAAACAACGTCAATGTGTCTCAAGCTTACCATAATGATCTAGACGGATATTACCACGGACAAACACATGACAATGACTTCGAACAAAACTACACTTATCATCAAAATGATGATAATGACATGAACGATCTAAAAGACCAACAAAATAATGGTAT
Organism: Musca domestica; assembly: GCF_030504385.1. Lineage (NCBI taxonomy): Eukaryota > Metazoa > Arthropoda > Insecta > Diptera > Muscidae > Musca > Musca domestica. The sequence goes on from NW_026712208.1 coordinate 1,159,724, forward strand.
TAAAACGGAATACGAAAATGTAATAGTTGATAATGAAAAATTTTCATATGAATGCCTACCCACACCAACGGGATACTTAGATATTAACAAACATGGACACACATTACCCTATATTAACATATCCTCCCCATTTGGTAGACCCCTGAAATTTTTAATAGATACTGGAGCATCGTCATCATTCATAAACCCAGAATTTGTAAATGACGAAGAGTGTATGACTTGCAAACCAATTACAATCACAACAATTTTAACTAAACACTCACTGGACAAAAAAATTAAACTACCCTTATTTACGGAATTCAAACAAAAAGGAGATACAGAATTTTTTGTCTTCAAATTTCACAACTATTTCGATGGACTAATAGGATTGGACATATTAGATTTTCTCAAAGCTAAAATAGACCTAGGTAACAAAACTCTAGTAACAAGTCAAGCCATCATACCTATTCATCTCAAACCCAATTTTACTTCTGAGAAATTCATTATTCCAAGCTCTTCCAGAGTTGTTATTAATGTACCGGTAGACACACAAAATGGTAGCTTTTTTCTCCCAAGGACTTTTTTGGGTTCCGACCTCTTTATTTCAGAGGGACTGTATCATTCTAAAAAGTGGTACAGCCTTGTGGAAATAGTTAATACTTCTGGACATGATAAAATTGCATACATTGAACAACCAATAAAGACGACACCATACAACGACCAGAATTACATCGAAGTTAATAACTTCAGTTTAGAACACAACTGTATGAATGATAATCATGACATTTTAGATTCGATTAGGACCGGTCATCTTAATAAAGAGGAAAAACAAGCTTTGCTGAAGGTTTGCAAATGCTTTGAAGATGTGTTTTTCAAGGAGGGAGAACAATTGACATTCTCGAATCAAATCAAACACCAAATAAGGACAACTGACGACAAACCCATTTTTACAAAATCATACAGGTACCCTTACATACACAAAGAGGAAATACGCAAACAAATCGATAAAATGTTGCAACAAGGTGTAATTAGAAGAAGTTTTTCACCATGGAGTGCTCCTATATGGATCGTACCAAAAAAATTAGACTCGAGCAATATACAAAAATGGAGACTTGTTATAGATTATCGCAAATTAAACGAGAAAACTGTTTCTGATAAATATCCCATACCCAACATAACTGACATATTAGATAAATTGGGGAGAAGTCTCTACTTCACAACTTTAGATTTAGCTAGCGGTTTTCACCAGATCGAAATGCACCCAAAAGATATTGGTAAAACAGCATTTTCTGTCGATAGAGGTCACTATGAATTCGTAAGGATGCCTTTTGGATTAAAAAATGCTCCATCCACTTTCCAAAGGGTAATGGACAATGTATTAAATGACTTGATCGGGACAGTCTGCCTTGTATATTTAGATGACATAGTTATATATTCAACTTCCTTAGAGGAGCACATACAACACTTGAAAAAAGTACTCGGTAAATTACGTACAGCCAATCTTAAGATACAACTGGACAAATCAGAATTCCTAAAGAAAGAATGTTCTTTTCTCGGACATGTTATTTCCACTGATGGTATTAAACCCAACCCTGATAAAATTCATGCCATAAAAGCTTTCCCCGTACCAAAAACACAAAAACAAATAAAATCATTTTTAGGACTACTAGGTTATTACAGGAAATTTATTCAAGATTTCTCGAAATTAACGAAACCCCTCACAGAATGTCTTAAGAAAGGGAGAAAAATAATATTAAACGAGAGATATTTGAACACATTTGCTACTTGCAAAAATCTTTAATGAACGACCCACTGCTCCAATATCCTGACTTTTCAAAACCATTTAATTTAACCACCGACGCTAGCGACTTTGCTTTAGGAGCAATACTTTCCCAAGGACCAATAGGTAGTGACAAGCCTATATGTTACGCAATTCGTACATTATCGAATAGCGAAATAAATTACTCGACGATAGAAAAAGAATTACTTGCTATCGTATGGGCGACAAAATATTTCAGGCCATACCTTTTTGGAAGGAAATTTAAAATAATTACCGACCATAGGCCCCTTACATGGATCATGAGTCTAAAAGAACCAAATTCAAAATTAATCCGCTGGAGATTAAAACTAGAAGAATATGACTATGAAATTATCTACAAAAAAGGAAAATTAAATACTAACGCAGACGCACTAAGTCGTATTAAATTAGACAATCTATCTGTAAATGAACATGTCGATATAAACACTAATTCAGTTGATAACATCTCAAACCATGGTACACAAGGAACAACAATCCATTCCTCCGACGAAAATGTTGACGATGGAATACCGATATCAGAAAGACCAATTAACGAATTTAATATTCAAATTATATTTCAAACTCAAATCGGTGGCTCACCAATAACCTTAGAAACAATATTTAAAAATAAAATACGCAAGACTATACGTAGAGAAAAGTACGACGAACAAACATTGACTAACATTTTCCAAATTTATATAACACCAAATAAAGTCTCTGCGCTTATGGCAGATGACGATACATTTAAATTAATTCAAAGCACCTACTCAAAATACTTTGCAAACAGCAAACTATTTAAGTTAGTACGATGCATGGACATTCTACAAGACATAAGAACCATTGATGAGCAAGACAAAATAATTAATGAATACCATATGAACCATAACCATAGAGGTATTCAAGAGACATATGCACACTTAAAACGAGAGTACTACTTCCCTTTCATGAGAAACAAAATACAAAATTGTATTAATCATTGTCATACATGCCAAACTTTAAAATATGACAGGAAACCACCAAAACCCAAATTTCAAAAACCTGAAATTCCCGAAAAACCACTGGATATTATCCACACAGATATCTATTGTATAAACAAGCGTAATATACTTACCATCATAGACAAATTTTCTAAATTTGCAGCCGCTTACTCTTTAAACTCTAGGAATAGCCTATCAATTCTGAAAAGTTTCAAACATTTCATAAGCCTACACGGCATACCCAAGAAAATTGTTTGTGATCAGGGCGCTGAATTTAATGCATCCATTATAAAAGATTTTTGTAAAATGCATCAGATAACCTTACATTATACATCATTTCATCAAAGTACAGGAAACTCTCCCGTAGAAAGATTACATTCAACCATTACCGAGACCTACAGAATAGTTTACGAAAAGTATAAGTCATCAGAAATACCACTAAATCACGACGAAATACTATTAGAAGTCATTTTTACCTATAACAACGCAATCCATAGTGCTACAAATTTAACCCCATTTGAACTCTTCTATGGTAGGACTTATAACTTCGAAAAGACATTAAGCTATAACTCTGAACATGACTACTTAAATAGACTACAAGAATTTCAAAATGACTTACACAAAATTATTAAAGATAAATTATCCATGGACACTGACAAACGTATAAAAAAACTAAACGCAAATAGGGAAGAACCAGAAGATTTAACTGAAAACCAGACAATATACAGAAGGGAATCAGGGAGGAACAAAATGACCCCTCGCTTCTCAAAGAGGGTAGTCAAGGAAAACAAGAAAGTGACGCTGATAACGTCAAATAACCAAAAACTACATAAAGCCAAAATTAAAAGAAAACGTCTTACATAAACTGACTTCTATTTGTCTTTTAGGTTCGTACCTGTACAATCCGACGTCACAATAACAAACATAACGCAGACTCAGGGACTTATACCACTACAACTAGGCGATGCTAAATTAATCACAGACTTTCAACATCTAATCCATGTTATTAACCTTAAAACATATAACGACAATATTAACACTATAAAGCAAACTTTGGATCGAATAGAGGAGACAAGATTTACAGCATCACAACTTAGAACTACGAAACTGAAACTGAATAATCTCTCAGCCAAATTGGATATATTAACCCCAAATTATAGGAAAAAACGGGGACTTGTAAATGCCTTAGGATCAGCAATCAAATTCATAACGGGAAATATGGACTACAAAGATGCAGAAGAACTAAATAAAAACATTGACAATTTAACTAGAGGAAATACCCAAATAAAAACAACGCTTAAAAACCAACTGATGTTAAATAACAAAATGATAACAAGATTCGAAAACATTACCAATCACATAAATGAAGAACAAAACCTAATAGAACGTTCTATAATGATGATTCAAAACCAGACAAGAAATGCCATAAACCCCTCGGTTAATGCAATAATCCAAATGCAAAATTTACTTCAAATCAGTTTTAACATAGATATACTTACCGACCATCTTAATGATATCGCAGAATCAGTAGTATTAGCAAGGCTTAACACCGTCCCAAAATTAATATTAACTACTGACGAACTGAATGAAATACACAACATACTTAACAATGCAACGGACATTATATCACCAGAACATATATATGAATTACTACAACTGACAGCATATTATAACGACACAAACATAATATTTGACATACAAATTCCTATAATTTCTAATGAACTATTTAAATTATTACACATAATCAAAACCCCCATAAATAACACCTTAGAAATAATAACCGGTGAATACGCTTTAATAAACAATGATAACCTTTATCTTTTCGACAACCGATGCAAACAAATAGAACAAAAATTTTACTGCAACTATGAAACTCAATACGAAAGAAATAGAGATTGCCTAAAATCAATTTTGCTTAGAGAAGAAACGGTGGCATGTCACCTTAGAGACATAGGATTAACTACGGACATAATATATCCAGAACCAAATTACCTAGTGCTTATAAACCCTCCAATAGGAAACATAACCACAGTATGTAACAACGTAACTAAGAGTCTACCAATCAAGTCTTCCTCTGTTATTAATTTTAATGAATGCAAAATCTTATTTAATAATGTCTGGTATACAGATAAACCGAATATTCACCAAGAAAACATTAGCACAATAACCTTCCAAACTAGCTTCTCAAACAATATTACAACACTCTCCATAAGAGACGAACTAACATTACCCAAATTAGATCAATACAGATTCCAAAATAAAGCAAATATCGAATTTCTTCAAACAGACTCTGACAATTACAAAACAATTTCTTATTCCGCATTTGGTATAATTAGTTCTATAATCATAATATTATCAATAATATTAGTAATAAGAAAGCCTATAAAATTAATCTACTCCATAACCCACAACAACAATGAAGTTCTGGCTACAAATGATCCGAAGCCCCTTTGGCCCTCACTTCATTCTGGAGAGGGAGGAGTTACCTACAGCCACCAATAAACAACATTATTATTAAGTTCATTATTTCCCGCGGTTTAGTGTCCCATATAACGGTACCTCCCGATATTCGGCATATTGATGGGTTTTGTCACGTTTTTTCTCGGATTTGTCTAACAATTTGTATTTGTTGTTCATAATGGGTGCTATTTCCAGTGGCGAAACATTGTGTGTATGTCCACGTGTTTGTATAGCCCCATATAGTGGTACCTCTCGTTATTCGCTATTTTGATGATTTTTGCAATATTTCCCCATGAATATGTCTAAAAATTGGTATTTGTGGGTCATAAAGTGTTCTAATGTTTCCTTTGCACGAAAGTGGAGGGTAATAAAAGTTCGGCCCGGCCGAAATTAAAGTTTTTACTTGTAAAGAGGTAAAGTATTCACGAAGAACTCCTTGTGTAGTACTTCAGGCAATTACCTTGAAAAACGTGGTTAATGTGGTTGCCTGGAAAAAACCGCGTATTGTATTGTGTATGAGGTAGTTGATATTGAGGATGGTGATTTGTCCACGTTTTCGTATAGTCTCAATATAACGGTACTTTGATTTTTGATGATTTTCTATGTTTCAAATTTCTTATTTAAGACTCGCAACAGATAATAATGTTTTAAGTCAAAAATTGTCTATAAATGTTCCCGTTTTCGTATGGCCCCAATATAACGGCTCCACTTACTCTATTATATTTTGAAAATGTGAAACACATATATACGCAAAAGATATAATATCAAATCTTTACGAGATAGATGCAGCCTTAAATTCTTAAGGTGCAAGTATATAAGAAGCTTGAAGTCATGCCTAGGCATATTTTGTGGCATTGCATAAATGGATATCCATTATAACTTGACATTAATATGCCTAGCTTTGACTTCAAGCTTTTGAATTAGCTTGTATATTTGCACGGTAAAATCGTTGATTTTAATTGGTAACCAATGATTTCTTCAATTATGTCTAAACAGCTTTGATCAGGTGGAATGCATTTTCTTGAAGAAGTGGGGTTGATATGAATGGAGAGAATGGAGCGAGCCGGGAACCGCAATCAGCTCTTAGACAAGTGATTATTATGACGTAATTCGTTTGACTGTACCGCTTTACGTATTAGATTAAACAAGTAAAAAGCTTTATGTTTGGCCGGGTTGATCTTTAAATACTCTCCACTGATGGGAAAAAAATTTGGCGAATTTCAAAAAAAAAAAAAAATAAATAATAATAAAATAAATAAATAAATAAATAAAATCCATTCAAAATTCTATAAAAATCTTAAAATACGGACTGTAAACATGTTATAATTGTCTATACGACGACGTGGACCTGCATAGGCAACTTTTCTCATAAATCATTGCAATACTCAAATGCGGAACTTGAATAAAAAAAATCGGTGGATACTTTAGCTAAAATCATCATGATTCCGAATATAGGGAGGTGCCATTATATAGCGGCTATACGAAGACGTGGACCAGCACGTGTCGAAAACTAAGATATGTTATGCAAAATTTGGAACAAGTCCACAAAAAATGTGCCGGAAATAATCAAAATACCGAATATCGGGAGTTACCGATGTATGTCATATATACCAAACCGTGAACCGATATATCTTATTTTCAATACATATCGTTCACACACCATGTAAATATTGTTGTACAAAATGTTAATCTACGTTGAACAATTTCATGAATATTATTTAATTGAATATTTAAGGATGTAACATACGGAAAAATAAATTTAATATTAAGGTGGAGGATATAAAAATTGGGAACTGGATTCTATTGCATCTTGATGGGAATCTTTGTTCATAATAGTTTTGTAAATTATTTTATCGTTTCTATTAATAAAACTCGGACCTGTGGGATTAGGTACATAAGAACTGACTCTTATAATCCTTAAAAATCTCCTTGCAAGCGCAAAAACTTAAAGAAAAGACGATGTATAATAATTAAACACAAATTGTTTCTGGTTGCCCCAAATAGTATCTTAGCTTAATTGATGAATTGCATAAATAAAACTAGGTCAAATATTATTCATACAAAGGTGAAGAAATTAAATTGTTAAATATTACAAATCGTCAATGAACCTAAATAAATATATGTGACATTAACGACAAAATTACTTACTGATACGTTAATAAATGTGTTACATACAAATGCTGAATTGACAATCTCAACAACTAGAATAAAACTAAAATACAACCGAACATAACTAAAATACAACCTAAATATAAATATTTTTGTATGTTTTAAAATTCTCCTTCGTTGACAGTGTTCAAGTAGTAAATGTAGCAGAAACAAAGCCATTTGTTGCTGGTTGGTGAGTTCTTACAGCTGGAGTAGATGTAAATTGAGCTGGTTTGTTTATCTTTGAAAACATTCTCCAACTCAGCAGACCAAGCAAAATAATAATGCAGCAGCATAATGAGGTGTAGCTAACTGCATGATGGTGAAAACTGGTGGTGTGGTTAGGTTGTGGCAATTGCTTAAGAGTTGATTCATTCAACTGCCGTTGTATATTATCCAGTACATCCAGATAAACCTTGTAAGAAGTTGTGTTCGTGGGCATTAAAATCTTTTCTATTACCTGTGGTGGATTTATAGAATGGATGTCTTTTAATCTGTCCTTGTATGGTGACAAAATCGTTCGTGATGGCACAGTTGGAACCCATCTCCGTTATTCCGGCATTCTTGATGATGAAAAGATTTGTCACCCTACCGCATACTATACGGCTGTAGGCGAAAATCCATCTATTTTGATGATGCAATTGATTCCAAACTGTAGTTCCAATAATCCTGTTGAGGTTGCAATTCACAGTTGAATGATTATTAAAGATATTGACTACACAGGGTATTATCGGGCAAATCGGCCAAGCTAGCGAAAATTCACTGGATTTTGAATAAAGCAAAATTCGTAAAATTGTGGTTTATTAACAAATTGCTTAGCTTATATTAAAATTCCTGTAAAATAATATTGTTATTGTTATCGTTTACAGTATTTATGAATAGAACTACTTTTGTAGTGTGAAAATTGCTAGAAGTTTTAACTTAATTCTTCTCTTTGGATTTAACTAGTCCTTTGTTTGGTTAAGACGAAAAATGGCCCCAGTATAGACGCTTTTTGACAAATAAAAATTTACGATACAATTAATTGACATATAAACAAAGAATTTTGTAATAGAGCAAATATTAAATAACATGTTAGTGTTGCCCTATCCAAAACACCATGTTTTAGTTTGAAAAGTGGCAACAACATTCCCCCCGCAGTATAGCTAGAGGTTTCCTCGTAGTTTTACTCTTTTACACGTCCAAAACTGCTAACTTCGTTGCTGGCCTTTCCATAATCCCATTCTTGGTCAGAACCTTTGCACTCCGTACTTGTCCATCGCTTGCCAATCGGGTTTGTAGAATCTTGCCTCGCATCCAAACATTTCGGGGAGATGAAGAATCAACTATAATCACCAAATCCCCCTGACATAATGGCTTTCACCGTTCATGCCATTTTAACGGCAAGTTAACGAAGGAAGATATTCCAGAACCCATTTCTTCCAAAATCTATTCGCATACTGCTGTGAAGCAAGCAAGTTTTAGCGTAAAACTGCACCGTTGTCACTGCACAGACTCATTGGTTTCATTCCACTGGAAGCCCCAAGAAGGAAATGATTCGGTGTAATTGACTCTTGAGTTTCATTTTCTACTGGAACGTACGCTAGAGGTCTGGAATTTATTATATTTTCAATCTCAATTAACATATTGCGTAGAACTCATCAGTTGGAGTCCTCATTGGCATAATTTTGTAGAGCGTAACTTTTACTGACCTTACGAGACGCTCCCAACATCCACCCATATGAGGAGAAGCCGGAGGGTTAAAGTTCCATTTGCATGTTGAAGTTGTAACAGTTCTAACAAATTCGTCTTTGTTAACCTCCACTAAGTCTTCTCTAAGCTCTCTTCCAGTACCGACAAAATTATCGGAGAAAACTCTCTTGGTATACCTCGACGTGAAATAAAATTTTGTATAGCCAAAATGCACGAACTAGTTGTAAGAGAATTAGCCACTTCTATGTGGACGGCCCGAATTGTCAAACAAGTAAACAAGCAACCATATCGTTTCTCCTTGTCCCGATTTACGTTGACAAAAATAGGACCAAAGAAATCTATGCCTGTGTATGTAAAAGGCAGTTCAAATGATGCCAAACGAGCTCTGGGTAATTTAGCCATTTGAGGGATTTGAGGTGCTGCCTTACTTATTCTACACATCTGACAATTTTTTATCACTGTTCTGAAGAAAGATCGCAACCTTGAAATTGAGAATCTTTTTCTTACTTCATTTATCACAGTCTCGTGGTTTGTATGTTTGTACTTTTCATGGAAATTAATTAAAATTAGTTTTATAATATAACATTCTTTTGGTAGTATAATCGGCCGCTTTTGCTCATCTGGAATATCAGCATTATCTATTCGGTTATTGACACGCAGTATACCATCATCTAGATACGGAGATTTGGTGAATATTTTGAATATTTTGCTTTCTTTCGGAATTTTTCCCATTCTTTCTAGATTAGATATTTCAAATGAAAAATATTTCCTTTGGATTGGGATTGCGTAAATAACAAATTTTCGGCTTTAATTATATCTTCTTGTGAAAATCCACTACTCCTTTTTTGTCTGTTTACAATTGAAAATAAAGGGTAAAACATAAGCTGCTGCTCTAAGCAACCCATTCCATTTCGAAAATCTGTACACATCAAAAACAGGTTCGTACTCCTTTATATTTAACACACGATAAACCATTTCATCCTTTGTGGCATCCGCAATATCATCGCCACTAGGCCAATGCCTTTCTTCTTGTTGTAAGAATGTAGGTCCCATGAACCACCTGTTTGAGGGATCTACTTTAGGAATCGTCTTCCATCTAGTAGCATCGTTTGCAACGTTTATCTTAGGAATGTAATGCCAATTTGAGATTGAGGATAACTCTATAATTTCTGTAACTCGAAAGCCCACAAATTGGAGATATTTTCGCTGGTCTGATTTAATCCAGCTAAGAACCGTTTTCGAATCTGACCAGTAAAACGTTTTATTTATATTTATTGTATTTTATTTATATTCAAATGTGTATTATGTCTGCAGGACTTTTGGTATTGAAAATGTGTGACGTAGGTCCCCGTTTTGGTGTAGCCTCCATATAATGGTACCTCCCATTTTCGGTATTTTGGTGATTTAAGCAACATTATTGATCGGAAATGTTTTAAATTTGGTAGTTGAAGTTCGTCGTGGTTAGTACAACCTATGACAGAAAACTGTCTGTGCAAGTCCACGTCTTCATGTAGCCCCCATATAACGGTACCTCCCGATATTTGGTTTTTTGATGATTTTAGCGACATTATTCACCGGAAGTGTTTCAAATTTGATGTTTGAAGTTCTAATGAATACTACAGCCTATGACAGAAAATTGTCTGTGCAAGTCCACGTCTTCGTATAGCCGCAATATAACGGTATCCACTATATTCGGAATTTTGATGATTTTAGCGACATTATTCACCGGTTTTTTATTGAAGTTTCGCATTTGAATATTGTAATGGTTTATGACAAAAGTTGCCTATGTAGGTCCACGTCGTCGTATAGACCTTAATATTACGGCTACATTCCTTATTTTTTTGGATTTTTATAGGATTTTAACGGAATTTCCTTTTTGAAAATTGCCAAAATCGTTCCAAATTGTGGAGGGTAATCAAAGATCGGCCCTTCCGAACTTACAGCGTTTTTACTTTTTATTTATTGTAATAACAAAGTGCTTCTCAATGGGCTCATATAAAATATTTCCATATTAAGCATTCATAACATTTATAGGGTGAGATTAAAAATAATTAATTTTTAAATTTTTTTGAAATTTTATTGAATGAAAGCAAAAAAGGCGGAAATATAATTTTAGAATATGTCTAGATTTGTTCGATTTGGTTACATTTGGCACGAATTATGACCTTCAAACGGCCAATAAAACCGTCACACGCTGCACGAATGTTGTTCTGCGGTATTTTGGCCCATTCCCGGTGATCGACACTTTGGTATTTTTAGTGCCAACCTTGCTTTCCAAAATACTCCAGACACAATAGTCCAACGGATTGGTGTCAGGGGATTTTGGTTGCCATTGTGCGCTGGAAATAAAGAGAGGAGCCCCATTTTTTAACCATTTATGGGTGGCGCGTACTGAGTCCTGTTGCAATGTCCAAGGTCTGTGGCCAAAATGTTTGTGTGCCCAAGGCTTTAATACACCCTCCATAATATCTTCTCGATAATATCGGCATTTATTTTGACGCCACGGTCGATTAATACGAGCGGAAAGCGACCATCGGCTGTTATGGCAGCCCACACCATCACCATATCCGGCGCTTGAATTCTGGTAACCAACCGAAGGTGCAAATTTTCAGCTGACTTCTTTGGCAAGAAAACAGGATAATTTTGCTGGACAACGAATGATTTCTCATGGGAAAAATTCATATTCGGCAGTTCACCACTGCATGTTAATCTATTTTCACCACTGCCTGTTAAATCTATTTTCAGCTCTTGTACTGTATCACACAATATTATCAAACACAGTAAAACGCTTTTCAAGATATTTTCACCAAAAGACCCGAATTAGATAATTCATTTTGATACCACTCACCATAAAAATGAGGGTACATAAAATTTGTCATTCCTTTGGTAAAACCTCGTCACAGAACCCATAAATTACATATTCATGTGCTTCACAAAATTTTAAGTCGGTCTATCGATGTCTGCTTGCCTGGAAAAAAACCGCGATATGTACCACATTATGTGTCATAGAGCTTGTAAATTTGGTACAATAGTTTGTATTGTGTCTGATATAGGTGATATTGAGGATGATAATTTGTCCACGTTTTCGTATAGTCTCAAAATAGTGGTACTTTGATTTTTGATGATTTTATATGTTTCAATGTTTTAAGTCAAAAATTGTCTATAAATGTTCCCGTTTTTTGTATGGCCCCAATATAACGGCTCCACTTACTCTATTATATTTTGAAAATGTGAAACACATATATACGCAAAAGATATAATATCAAATCTTTACGAGATAGATGCAGCCTTAAATTCTTAAGGTGCAAGTATATAAGAAGCTTGAAGTCATTCCTAGGCATAACGAGAGGTACCACTATATGGTGCTATACAAACACGTGGACATACACACAATGTTTCGCCACTGGAAATAGCACCCATTATGAACAACAAATACAAATTGTTAGACAAATCCGAGAAAAAACGTGACAAAACCCATCAATATGCCGAATATCGGGAGGTACCGTTATATGGGACACTAAACCGCGGGTAACTCACTTCAAATAGGGGCCTGAATTAACGTACCTGGATTTTAATCTAATATGTTGATGATTGTGATGAGAGAGATGAACTTCTTCATCCAATAAGGGGAGCAACGACAAGGGGATGGCTTCAATCCGTCTCGATGCGACCAATCTTTAATTTCTTTAAAAATTAATTCGTGGATTTATTTATTCGTCCTTCTTTTCTTATTGAACGACAATATTAATTTTATGTTATTTGGGGTGGCGACAGAGACCTGTGTGCCTTTGTTTTCGTTTCTACTAGACAAGTGAACCCAGACGAAGTATGTGATTTCAGAGGAAGCATTGCGCAGCAGCGATCCGCCTACTTACAGCTTTTTTACTTGTTTAATCTAATATGCAAAACGGTGTGCCTAACCATTTTCTTGTAGACAATGTACAGTCAAACAGAATTATGTCTTAATAATCACTTGTCTAAGAGCTGATTGCGGTTCAAGAAAATGCATTCCACCTGGTCAAAGCTGTTTAGACGTAATTGAAGAAATCGTTGGTTCCCAATTAAAATCAACGATTTTACCGTGCAAATATACAAGCAAATGCAAAAGCTTGAAGTCAAGGCTAGGCATATTAATGTCAAGTTATAATGGACAACGGCGGCAGGATATTAGTACGACTCTGTAATCCCTTTTTGTGGCATTGCATAAATGGATATCCATTATAACTTGACATTAATATGCCTAGCTTTGACTTCAAGCTTTTGAATTAGCTTGTATATTTGCACGGTAAAATCGTTGATTTTAATTGGTAACCAATGATTTCTTCAATTATGTCTAAACAGCTTTGATCAGGTGGAATGCATTTTCTTGAAGAAGTGGGGTTGATATGAATGGAGAGAATGGAGCGAGCCGGGAACCGCAATCAGCTCTTAGACAAGTGATTATTATGACGTAATTCGTTTGACTGTACCGCTTTACGTATTAGATTAAACAAGTAAAAAGCTTGTTGATCTTTAAATACTCTCCACTGATGGGAAAAAAATTTGGCAATTTTCAAAAAAAAAAAAAAAATAATTAAATAAATAAATAAATAAATAAAATCCATTCAAAATTCTATAAAAATCTTAAAATACGGACTGTAAACATGTTATAATTGTCTATACGACGACGTGGACCTGCATAGGCAACTTTTCTCATAAATCATTGCAATACTCAAATGCGGAACTTGAATAAAAAAATCGGTGGATACTTTAGCTAAAATCATCATGATTCCGAATATAGGGAGGTGCCATTATATAGCGGCTATACGAAGACGTGGACCAGCACGTGTCGAAAACTAAGATATGTTATGCAAAATTTGGAACAAGTCCACAAAAAATGTGCCGGAAATAATCAAAATACCGAATATCGGGAGTTACCGATGTATGTCATATATACCAAACCGTGAACCGATATATCTTATTTTCAATACATATCGTTCACACACCATGTAAATATTGTTGTACAAAATGTTAATCTACGTTGAACAATTTCATGAATATTATTTAATTGAATATTTAAGGATGTAACATACGGAAAAATAAATTTAATATTAAGGTGGAGGATATAAAAATTGGGAACTGGATTCTATTGCATCTTGATGGGAATCTTTGTTCATAATAGTTTTGTAAATTATTTTATCGTTTCTATTAATAAAACTCGGACCTGTGGGATTAGGTACATTAGAACTGACTCTTATAATCCTTAAAATCTCCTTGCAAGCGCAAAAACTTAAAGAAAAGACGATGTATAATAATTAAACACAAATTGTTTCTGGTTGCCCCAAATAGTATCTTAGCTTAATTGATGAATTGCATAAAATAAAACTAGGTCAAATATTATTCATACAAAGGTGAAGAAATTAAATTGTTAAATATTACAAATCGTCAATGAACCTAAATAAATATATGTGACATTAACGACAAAATTACTTACTGATACGTTAATAAATGTGTTACATACAAATGCTGAATTGACAATTTCAACAACTAGAATAAAACTAAAATACAACCGAACATAATTAAAATACAACCTAAATATAAATATTTTGTATGTTTTAAAATTCTCCTTCGTTGACAGTGTTCAAGTAGTAAATGTAGCAGAAACAAAGCCATTTGTTGCTGGTTGGTGAGTTCTTACAGCTGGAGTAGATGTAAATTGAGCTGGTTTGTTTATCTTTGAATGCATTCTCCAACTCAGCAGACCAAGCAAAATAATAATGCAGCAGCATAATGAGGTGTAGCTAACTGCATGATGGTGAAAACTGGTGGTGTGGTTAGGTTGTGGGAATTGCTTAAGAGTTGATTCATTCAACTGCCGTTGTATATTATCCAGTACATCCAGATAAACCTTGTAAGAAGTTGTGTTCGTGGGCATTAAAATCTTTTCTATTACCTGTGGTGGATTTATAGAATGGATGTCTTTTAATCTGTCCTTGTATGGTGACAAAATCGTTCGTGATGGCACAGTTGGAACCCATCTCCGTTATTCCGGCATTCTTGATGATGAAAAGATTTGTCACCCTACCGCATACTATACGGCTGTAGGCGAAAATCCATCTATTTTGATGATGCAATTGATTCCAAACTGTAGTTCCAATAATCCTGTTGAGGTTGCAATTCACAGTTGAATGATTATTAAAGATATTGACTACACAGGGTGTTATCGGGCAAATCGGCCAAGCTAGCGAAAATTCACTGGATTTTGAATAAAGCAAAATTCGTAAAATTGTGGTTTATTAACAAATTGCTTAGCTTATATTAAAATTCCTGTAAAATAATATTGTTATTGTTATCGTTTACAGTATTTATGAATAGAACTACTTTTGTAGTGTGAAAATTGCTAGAAGTTTTAACTTAATTCTTCTCTTTGGATTTAACTAGTCCTTTGTTTGGTTAAGACGAAAAATGGCCCCAGTATAGACGCCTTTTGACAAATAAAAATTTACGATACAATTAATTGACATATAAACAAGAATTTTGTAATAGAGCAAATATTAAATAAACATGTTAGTGTTGCCCTATCCAAAACACCATGTTTTAGTTTGAAAAGTGGCAACAACATTCCCCCCGCAGTATAGCTAGAGGTTTCCTCGTAGGTTTACTCTTTTACACGTCCAAAACTGCTAACTTCGTTGCTGGCCTTTCCATAATCCCATTCTTGGTCAGAACCTTTGCACATTTCGGGGAAATGAAGAATCAACTATAATCACCAAATCCCCCTGACATAATGGCTTTCACAGTTCATGCCATTTTTAACGGCAAGTTAACGAAGGAAGTTTTTCCAGAACCCATTTCTTCCAAAATCTATTCGCATACTGCTGTGAAGCAAGCAAGTTTTAGCGTAAAACTGCACCGTTGTCACTGCACAGATTCATTGGTTTCATTCCACTGGAAGCCCCAAGAAGGAAATGATTCGGTGTAATTGACTCTTGAGTTTCATTTTCTACTGGAACGTACGCTAGAGGTCTGGAATTTATTATATTTTCAATCTCAATTAACATATTGCGTAGAACTCATCAGTTGTTGTTGTTGTTGTAGCAGTAGTACATGTGTGTGTTTGTGTTCTGCTAATCTGGTTCCAGCTCCAGGTTTAGAAATTCGGCTACTTTAACGGGCTGTAGCCAGAGATCCTCTGGAGTGAGTTGGGTAGGTTTGGCTGAGCAATTAAAAAGGTGTAGCGTATTGTGCGGGCCTGTATCACACGCCGGGCAGGCGTCACGCACATCTTCATCAATTCGTGCCCAATACGAATTGAGGCGACTACACCATCCTGAACGTAATTGCGCCAAAACTACCCTGGTTTGTCTGGGCAGCTGACGTTCTTCGGCTGCAATGGATGGGGGGTGGACTCCGAGGACGGCATTCACTTTATAACTGCTAATAGCATCCGCGACTGCATCGGTGTGAATGCCACTCAGACCTGCCTGATAGGCTTCTTGATCTAGAGGCTCTCTCTTGTAGCGCTGGACCTCCCTCTCTAGATCATGTATGTCCTTCCTGACACGCCTGGGTGGGGGAGAGTTATCCACCATATGATGGTTGGGATGGCTCTCACGGTAACACCCAAGCAGGTACTGCAACGAAAGCATATGATTATGCTGACGTAAGGGAAGGACTTTCGCCTCCTCATGTAGATGGTCCACTGGTGTCATGAGGAGGCACCCTGTCGCAGTTCTCAGGGCAGCGTTCTGGCAGGTCTGGATATTCTTCCACTGCGTAGCACTAGTATTCGCAGACCACACTGGAGCCGCATAGTTGACCACAGACCGACCTATCGCGTTATAAGAGGTCAACAAGGTTTCTTTGTCCGCACCCCAAGAGCTGCCGGCTAGCGCCTTGAGGACCTTGTTCCTACTTTTCATCTTGTCGCAGATAGCTGTGGCTTGCGCGGACGACTTGAACATGCTGTCGAACGTTACCCCAAGAATCTTGGGGTAGTTCGTGGTCGGTATTAAATTCCCCTCGACCTGAACATTCAGCTGTGTTCTCATCTCCGCAGACCATGTGGTAAAGAGTGTGGCCGTTGATTTCGTGGCGGATATTTTCATATTCCTCGCGTGGAAGTATGCGGCAAGCTCCGCGAGATAGGGGTTCAACCTTTCGCATATGTCATCGACCACTGGACCCGACGCCATGATCGTACAATCATCCGCATACGTTACGATCTCAATGCCGTCTGGAGGGCGAGGAATTCCGGAAAGGTAGAGGTTAAACAGTTCCGGAGATATCACCCCACCTTGGGGAACTCCCTGTTTCACTCTACGGGCTTTGGACTTCTTGTTCCGGAATTCCACGTACGACTGGCGTCCACACATATAGTTGATTATCCAACGTTTCAAACTTGGCCGGAGGGTAGTTCTCTGTACGTCCTCAAACAGTGTGGCATGATTGACCGTATCAAATGCCTTTGATAGGTCAAGGGCTACCAACACTGTTCTGTCACACGGCCTGTTCTGGTTTAGTCCTCTACTAATATGTGTGGAAATGGCGTGTAATGCTGTTGTGGTACTATGTTGTGGACGGAATCCATGCTGGTGGTTGGCAACTGCATAGCTTCCTCTAATGCTGGGGAGGAGTAAAGCCTCAAGAGTCTTTGCTACTGGCGACAAAAGCGAAATCGGCCTGTACGATTCGCCTTTACTGGCATCCTTGCCTGGCTTCAGTAGCGGGACCACCCGGCCCATTTTCCAGGTTTCAGGCACTATGTGGGTGGCTAGCGACAAATTGAGAACTTTTGTTAAGTACTCGACTCCCGGCGTATCCAGCTGCTTCAACATTACCATTGAGATTTCGTCCGGGCCCAACGCTTTGGATGACTTAGCGTTACGGATGACATTTGCAACATCACCCATCGTAAACTGTGGTGGTTCCTCCTCGGCGGGAAGAGATCTGATACGACGTAGTACTCTTCGCTTCGCCCTATCACTCTCGGGGTGCTCGACAAATTGTCGGTTAAAATATTCCGCGCACCTCTTCGGATCAGTCACCGTTACGTCGTTAAAAGTGACTGAGGTCCTATCATCCTTTTTTCCAGGGTTCGAGAGCGACTTAACCGTTACCCACAGCTTACTCATATCGGTTCCAATGTTGCAGCACTTCAGATGGTCTAGCCACTTTTTCCTCTTATGCTCCTGTACCAACCGGTTGACTTCCACTGTCAAATCACTGATTCTAGGATCAGTAGGGTTGGTACGACGGAGATCATCACGCTCGTTTGCTAATCCCGCTGCCTCTGCTGGGAAGTTTGGTCTTATCTCGGGTATTCGACCAGCAGGTATATAGCGAGCGGCTGCAGCTCTGATGATGTTTCGGAAAATCCTTTCTGCAACCCGAACATCAGAAGGGTTGGGCAGTTCTCTGAAGCGGCGGTTGGTGAATTCTCTGAACTCTGGCCAGTGAGCTTTCCCATGGTTAAGGAAAGTGCGGCGTTCAGAGGTTATGAAATCGGGCGACCTGCTTATGGAGACGATTATCGGGAGATGGTCTGAGCCAAGAGAAATGACGGGTTGCCAAGTCACGTCATTTATCAGACCGGGTGACACTATGGTTAAATCTGGCGAACTGTGACACTCTCCTCTTATTCGGGTGGGGGCATCCTCGTTAACCGTGCAGAATGTGGAGCAGTCAATCTGCTCTGCCAGCGCTGATCCCCTCTGGTCATTACCTAGGACGGAATGCCACAACTCATGGTGGGCATTAAAATCCCCTAGTACCAGGCGGTTATTGCCTACCAATAATGGGCTAATATCAGGCAAATAACGTGGTTCACAGCTATTAATCGGCGGGATATACACATTAAGCACCTCTACCTCGGCAGTTCCACACTTGACTGCTACCCCCATACATTCCATGTATGGGTCACTAGAGACTAGCTCAAGCGAGATAGGTCTGTACTGAACAGAATGGTGTAACAGGAACGCTAATCCCCCACCTCCACTTCTGGTGCGATCCTTCCTTAGTACGTTGTAACCATAACAACGTTGTAGGCTGCAATTTTCATTCAGCTTGGTTTCCTGCACCGCTGCGATCTTAATATTCCTCCGACTCATAAATTCCACTATCTCATCTATTTTGCCTCGAAGTCCGTTGCAATTGAATTGCAAGAATGATGCACAATCCGGAGTTGGAACAGCAACATGTGGCGTTAGGTGCTGCGGTGTTGGTTGCTGTTCTGGAGACTGCGGTGGAGTGCCATACTCCGACGACGTCTCTGACGAGGACGACGAAGAAGAGGACTCGCTGGGGACTACGTTACTGCAGCAAGTCGCAACATAGTCCCTTTCGCTGTAGTCTCGCAAACGCCTTAATCCGGAACAGTTCTTGAAGTGCACCCACTCTCTGCATCCATTACATCGCACCGAGACAGATCTGTGGTGGATGACGTTCTGACAAACCGAGCAGAACCAAGGTCCGGGGTTTTCCTCAATCCCGGCACGGACCAATAAAATCCGGAGCAAGCATTCCGGGATATGCTGCTCCCAATGCAGAAAAATAAACAAACACAAACATGTACATACTGGGTTGGCAGCCGCTGGCCGAAACTGGAATCTTGTTGTTTCGGGTCAATCCGGTATCGTAGAACCCGCTGCCGTGGGATTGAACTCATCAGTTGGAGTCCTCATTGGCATAATTTTGTAGAGCGTAACTTTTACTGACCTTACGAGACGCTCCCAACATCCACCCATATGAAGAAAAGCCGGAGGGTTAAAGTTCCATTTGAATGTTGAAGTTGTAACAGTTCTAACAAATTCGTCTTTGTTAACCTCCACTAAGTCTTCTCTAAGCTCTCTTCCAGCACCGACAAAATTCGTGCCATTATCGGAGAAAAACTCTCTTGGTATACCTCGACGTGAAATAAAATTCGTATAGCCAAAATGAACGAACTAGTTGTAAGAGAATTAGCCACTTCTATGTGGACGGCCCGAATTGTCAAACAAGTAAACAAGCAACCATATCGTTTCTCCTTGTCCCGATTTACGTTGACAAAAATAGGACCAAAGAAATCTACGCCTGTGTATGTAAAAGGCAGTTCAAATGATGCCAAACGAGCTCTGGGTAATTTAGCCATTTGAGGGATTTGAGGTGCTGCCTTACTTATTCTACACATCTGACAATTTTTTATCACTGTTCTGAAGAAAGATCGCAACCTTGAAATTGAGAATCTTTTTCTTACTTCATTTATCACAGTCTCGTGGTTTATATGTTTGTACTTTTCATGGAAATTAATTAAAATTAGTTTTATAATATAACATTCTTTTGGTAGTATAATCGGCCGCTTTTGCTCATCTGGAATATCAGCATTATCTATTCGGTTATTGACACGCAGTATACCATCATCTAGATACGGAGATTTGGTGAATATTTTGCTTTCTTTCGGAATTTTTCCCATTCTTTCTAGATTAGATATTTCAAATGAAAAATATTTCCTTTGGATTGGGATTGTGAAAATCCACTACTCCTTTTTTGTCTGTTTACAATTGAAAATAAAGGGTAAAACATAAGCTGCTGCTCTAAGCAACCCATTCCATTTCGAAAATCTGTACACATCAAAAACAGGTTCGTACTCCTTTATATTTAACACACGATAAACCATTTCATCCTTTGTGGAATCCGCAATGTCCTCGCCACTAGGCCAATGCCTTTCTTCTTGTTGTAAGAATGTAGGTCCTGTTTGAGGGATCTACTTTAGAAATCGTCTTCCATCTAGTAGCATCGTTTGCAACGTTTATCTTAGGAATGTAATGCCAATTTGAGATTGAGGATAACTCTATAATTTCTGTAACTCGAAAGCCCACAAATTGGAGATATTTTCGCTGGTCTGATTTAATCCAGCTAAGAACCGTTTTCGAATCTGACCAGTAAAACGTTTTATTTATATTTATTGTGTGATTGCGCATTATACATGAAGCAAATCGAGCACCTATAAGCGCCGCCATGAGTTCTAATCTTGGCACTGAAGTCATTTTAAGTGGTGCAACTTTGGTTTTTGAGCCTATTAACGAAACTACTATATTGTTGCCTTTCTTCATTCTATAGTAGCATATTGCAGCATAACCTTCTCTGCTGGCGTCCACAAAGGTGTGCAACTGAACATCTACGTCATCATAATTAGGAAAAAATGCAAGTAACATCGGGGAGTTTTAATTTTTTGAAGATCTAGCAATATGCCATTGGGTACACTTTACAAGTAAATCTTGTGGAATTTTTGTGTCCCTTCCAATGATTGCTCTCCACATTTCCTGTAGCAATATTTTTACATATATAATTATATAGCCAATTAATCCCAGGGGATCATAAATTGACATAATGACTCGCAACATTTCACGTATTGTTGGTATTTTCCCATTTGAGAAAATATCACTCCCTTTTAACCAGCTTGAAATTTTAAATGTTATTGTGTGTTTTTTATTCTCCCAATTTCGTATATTAAACCCAGCTTGTTTATGTATATATGAAATATCTTTTATAAGCGATATGTCTTCTTCACCTGTATCAACAGAAGCGAGCAAATCATCAACGTAATGCATTTCTTTTATGAGCTTCGTGGCGCGTTGAAATTGCTTATCATAGTGTGATGCATTAAGATTTTTTATATATTGCGATAAGCTTAACCCACAGGTTGCTCCAAAAATCATAACTTTCATGACATAAATATCAGGCTTACGACTCTGATCACAATCAAGCCATAAAAATCTCTGTACATCACAGTCCTGCGGTCTAACTCGGACCTGGTGGAACATTTCCTCAATGTCTCCACATATCGCCACAGCTTTCTCCCGAAATAGCAAAAGAATTGTTGGTAAAGGTGAAAGCATATCAGGACCTTTTAAAAGAAATGAATTGAGAGATAATCCGTCTACTTTCGTTGCAGCATCCCAAACGAGTCTTGATTTACCTGGTTGTTCGGGTTGAACACTGAAAAAATCGGAAGATACCACACCCTTCCTTCAGGCTGACAAACATGTGCATCACTTAATTTCTGAATGCAACCCTTATATAAATATTGGTCAATTTTGTTTTTAAATACATTATATAGTTCTGGATTTCCCTTTAATTTGCGTTCAAGGCACGCCAAGCGTCTCAAACACATATCATAACTGTTTGGCATTTCAAAAACATCGAATTTCCACAATAAAGGTACCTCATAGTGACCACTTTCTAGTTTCCTAGTATATTTTCTCAGTAACATGAGTGCAAGGCTATCGTTTTCATACATAACTGGATCATGAACACTGATGCCTATGCTTTTCACAGAGTAAAATGATCTTATTAACGCCTCTAATTGATCAATACGTTGTGAACAATCGCAAATATGAAAGTTGATCGACTTACTTGATGTATTATTCCCAGCAACAGCTCCGTAAATAATCCAACCTAACTTGGTGCGAGCGGCTACGGGTTCTTTCAAGGATCCTTCGTGAATCTTACTTGGAGCGCACAAATTTGAGTAATTAAGACCAATTAAAACTTTTGGTTGCGCAAATGCTCATAACGTTGTGATAACTGTTCGTAATCCAAAGATTGTGTTGGCAAATCAAGACTGCTTACAGTGCACACTTCCATTGATGATCGTATCATATTCAGCCCACTTATTTCAACTACCAGCTTTTTAGAACAGTCTTCGGTTCTTTCCACTCCACCTGTCCATCTTAGGCATAATGGTTTAGGCACTCCCTGTATATCTCAATCGATCATCAATGATTCATCCATCAGACTAACAGATTAACCTTCATCAATAAGGGCAAAGGTGTCAACGATTTTTTGTACTCCAAATAATATTATTGGGACAATTTTAAATAAAATTCTGCTATTTATTTCGCAGTGACAGTTTACGAATTGTTCACTATCATTATTTTGACATGTGTTTTCGTTATCACTTGACTTCTCCTTTTCTCGTTCTCTTGCGATTTCAGAAAAATGGAAGTATTGACACCCTTCTACACCATACATTATTCTTTTCTTGCATTCTCCTTTATGTTTTTGCAGGCAGAACTTACAGAGCATATGTTCTCTTACTAGTCTCCACTTCTCTCCACGGTCAAGTTTCAAGTATTGCTCGCAGCAATCAGCTGATTTACAGTTCTTATTACAAATTATGCATTTACGTCCCTCTCCGTGAGAGTGGACAAATGCTTTGTTGTTGTGCATTTGGTTCTGACTTCTGCTCTCTACATTGATGTTGTTACTACCAGTGGGGTTATTAACTGCTATACTACTAGATGTAATGCCAATGTTAAACATCCATCTGTCAAATTCGGCCAGATTTGGACTCTTTTTGGCATTTAATAATTTCAATTTCTGAGTCGCCCATTACATTTGATACGAAGCTGGTAATTTTAGCAACAAATCATGGAGAAGTGAAGTGTTATTGATTTCATCAGATAAATTACTGGCGACTATAGTTGAAACTAGGCTGCGTACGTTAACAGCGAAAGTGGTCAGTGAGTTTAGATTATTTTCATTTACTCTGGAGGTTATCTTTATACGAGTTTTTATTGAGTTTATTATTTTCTCAGGCTGTACGTACAAAACTTGGAGAATTTTCATTACAGACGACACGTTAGAAGAGTGAATTAACATTTGCTGCACACTTTGTAATGCACTGCCTTTTAGAGATCGTTGAAGACGAATCAAGTTTTCGGCATCAATGAAACCACAAGCTTGAGTGGACCAATAAAATGTGGAGGAAAATAGTGGCCACTCTTCAGGCTGACCAGAGAATAAAGGAAGTTCCTTAGGTACCGATTGTCTTGAATTTATTTGCCTTTGGAACAAATAATTTGTTGTATTAAAGATGTGCGAGTCGAAAGAAGGGACTGCTGCTGGATGAAAATACATAGTTGATGTTAAAGGGTTATTCTTTGCCCGAGGAACATTGGCGGTAATGTTCTGTTGGACTTCCTCAATTGTCGCTTGTGTATTTGTTCTTCTAAAAGTTTATATTTAATTTTTATGTACTGCTGATTAAGAGCAGTTTCTGCTGCAAGTTTTTTTTGTTTAAGATCACGTTCTTCCTCTAATCGTTGGAGTAGCCGTTAACTTTGGTTGGGAGAGCGTGATGGGGTTGTTCCTGAATTTGGTTTGTATCGCAGTTTGTTGAGAAATTTTGATTTCCACCACAGTCCTGGCATTGGAAGTTTTTGTTCATTGGAATGCGAACGCACGTATTGTGGAAGGAATTGTTGCAATTAGAACAATTCGCCATATTATTGTCAGGGGGTTTATGACATAAGCCACATGGCTGATCGTATTGTTGATCATTTGATATCATTTCTACTCACTGCGATTTTCAAGTCTTTTTGGTTAAGAATCCAAGAATAAAAAAGAATTTTAAAAATGTTATCGGGCAAATCGGCCAAGCTATTATATATATATACATGTATATATATATATATATATATATATATATATATATATATATATATATATATATATATATATATATATATATATATATATATATATATATATATATATATATATATATATATATTCGACATTCTTTGGTTTAAAGCATCTTGATATATCCTCAGGTTTGAAAAGAATGTACTCGTTTCTGTGCGTATCTGTAGCCAAGTATGATATTTCTGGCTTAAGGGCGATTAGAGTGCCATTCCTTATTGTTGGAACGGGTACTTGAATAGTTGAAAGAACTGTTTATAGACTGAGGGCATCTTGACCTCGAAGACGACTTCATGTTTTGTCACTGCACCCTTGACGCTCATAAGTTTATAGAGCTCAATCAAGTTCTCATCGTATGTTGGTACAGCATGCAAAATTGGAAGATTAGCCTTGATAACGTTAATTTCTTGTCTCAATTGATGAGGAGACGGTAAGTGTGGGCTTATTTTACCATTATGTGTATCGGTAAGGACACTAATAATTTTAGACTCTATTCTCTGCAGGTTCATTACGGAGAATACCAGGTACTTTGACAAGAGTCCAACAAACTGTGAGTTTCTTAACTGGGAAACCACATCAATATTTATTTTCTTAACCATTTTTGAGATCTCTTGTTTCTTTTGTTTATTGCCGATCTCATCCTGTTTTATGACATTAATAGTAGAGTATCCTATTGAAGTTTGGGCTTTCAACAGACTTGTCATGTGCTGATGATTTTAGACATTTCTTCCGCATAATCTACATCAAGGACACTAATAATAAGTGAACTAACTAATAAGTGAACGAGCAATATTGCCAACTATGTTGAATGGAGATCTTTAAAAGGTATGTTGGCAAATAACTCCTTTCCTGTAGTACTTAATTTTTTATGTGTTTGAGATTGCTCACGAACATGTCACACATCTCGTGTTGCTAAATTACAGGACACATCTGCTGCAGCGGTTGCAATCCGGTTGAAAGCGACTTAATTCGTATGCAAAAGGCGTTAAATTGTAATACACCAACATTTTCCATTTTGCCGTGTTAAGCTTTACTGTTCCTAAGCCTTCAAAATATTATTCCGGATCATTGTGGAATTGTGTTATTTTCAGCATGCTAGCAAGGCTAATAATACTGATAGCATTATCGGGCCATTTGCGATCTTTATTCATTTCCTCGGAATGGTATCTTTCCCATTTTCCTCTTGCCTTGATGAACCTATGTCATCCTGCGTTGTCTGGTCTGTGGGTAAGTCATTATGCTCTTCAGGAAATAGTGGAGCCAACCTCTGAATGGCCTGTTTGTATATTCCAGTTAATGTTTTCACATCAGCATCTCGTACAGCTCCATCGTAGCCAGCAAACACGTTGAGAATGGCCACTTCATCGGCGGTAAATTATCTTCCTTGATGACGACCATATCACTTTTCCGAAGATTGTTCATCTATCTCCACCATTTGTTCTGTTGTTGCAATTCGTGGAGGTAATCATCCGACCATCTTCTCCAGAACTGCTGCTTGATATATGAGAGCAGCTTCCAATGGGATGTGCTGGAGATCGTAATAGATTCTGCTCTGCAGCATACTTGCGTAGTTAAAGCCTCCCCGTTAAAAAATGTTCTGGTGTCAGTGCTTCAAGACAATCTGGATCGGTTGACAAAGGCCGATAAAAGCTTCTGTGGATAAATCAGACACAAGTTCTAGGTAAACTGCCTTTGTCGCAAAGCAGCAGAAGACAGCTACATAAACCCCTCACCTTGTAGTTTATCCAAAATGGTCCACAATAGTCAACTCCAGCTCAGGCAGCAGCCCCATTATTTGTTGATACAGGTGGGTTCGTGCTCTGTTGCACCTTATTAACAACGATTGAGGTTTTTTCTTCATGCATCGTTGTAAAAATCAATTATACTAATGGACCTTAATATGGGAATATTATTGGATGTCTTGCCTCTGGTTGAAGCATAGAATGTTCCAATCGTTCGTTCTTTGTTTTAAGGCATCTTGATATATCCTCAGGTTTGAAAAGAATGTACTCGTTTCTGTGCGTATCTGTAGCCAAGTATGATATTTCTGGCTTAAGGGCGATTAGAGTGCCATTCCTTATTGTTGGAACGGGTACTACCTTGAATAGTTGAAAGAACTGTTTATAGACTGAGGGCATCTTGACCTCGAAGACGACTTCATGTTTTGTCACTGCACCCTTGACGGTCATAAGTTTATAGAGCTCAATCAAGTTCTCATCGTATGTTGGTACAGCATGCAAATTGGAAGATTAGCCTTGATAACGTTAATGTCTTGTCTCAATTGATGAGAAGATGGTAAGAGTGGGCTTATTTTACCATTATGTGTATCGGTAAGGACACTAATAATTTTAGACTCTATTCTCTGCAGGTTCATTACGAAGAATACCAGGTACTTTGACAAGAGTTCAAAAAACTGTGAGTTTCTTAACTGGGAAGCCACATCACTATTTATTTTCTTAACCATTTTTGAGATCTCCGACCATCTTCTCCAGAACTGCTGCTTGATATATGAGAGCAGCTTCCAATGGGATGTGCTGGAGATCGTAATAGATTCTGCTCTGCAGCATACTTGCGTAGTTAAAGCCTCCCCGTTAAAAAATGTTCTGGTGTCAGTGCTTCAAGACAATCTGGATCGGTTGACAAAGGCCGATAAAAGCTTCTGTGGATAAATCAGACACAAGTTCTAGGTAAACTGCCTTTGTCGCAAAGCAGCAGAAGACAGCTACATAAACCCCTCACCTTGTAGTTTATCCAAAATGGTCCACAATAGTCAACTCCAGCTCAGGCAGCAGCCCCATTATTTGTTGATACAGGTGGGGTCGTGCTCTGTTGCACCTTATTAACAACGATTGAGGTTTTTTCTTCATGCATCGTTGTAAAAATCAATTATACTAATGGACCTTAATATGGGAATATTATTGGATGTCTTGCCTCTGGTTGAAGCATAGAATGTTCCAATCGTTCGTTCTTTGTTTTAAGGCATCTTGATATATCCTCAGGTTTGAAAAGAATGTACTCGTTTCTGTGCGTATCTGTAGCCAAGTATGATATTTCTGGCTTAAGGGCGATTAGAGTGCCATTCCTTATTGTTGGAACGGGTACTACCTTGAATAGTTGAAAGAACTGTTTATAGACTGAGGGCATCTTGACCTCGAAGACGACTTCATGTTTTGTCACTGCACCCTTGACGGTCATAAGTTTATAGAGCTCAATCAAGTTCTCATCGTATGTTGGTACAGCATGCAAAATTGGAAGATTAGCCTTGATAACGTTAATGTCTTGTCTCAATTGATGAGAAGATGGTAAGAGTGGGCTTATTTTACCATTATGTGTATCGGTAAGGACACTAATAATTTTAGACTCTATTCTCTGCAGGTTCATTACGAAGAATACCAGGTACTTTGACAAGAGTTCAAAAAACTGTGAGTTTCTTAACTGGGAAGCCACATCACTATTTATTTTCTTAACCATTTTTGAGATCTCTTGTATCTTGTTGTTGCAAAATGGTCTGGCTTATCCCTTTATTGTTGTTTTTATAAAACAACGTTTGTTTATTAGTGGAGAACGATGGTAATGTTTACCAGGGGGTAATGTTTACCACTAATAAACAAACGTTGTTTTTATAAAAACAACAATAAAGGGATAAAGCCAGACCATTTTGCAACAACAAAATACTACGGTATCCCGAACAAACAAGCCACACTGTTCTATTAATAGACAAGGCGAAGGGGTTTTTGTTGTAACAGACAAAACCAACTTACATGGTTATGCTACTTCGTTCAGGCTGAACGAAAGCATAACAAGTGGAGAAAGATGTAAATGTTATAAGTGCGGTTGTAAGATTTAGAAGACTTTCCAAGAGAATTTTAGTTTTATTTAATTCTTTGGTTCCTCTTCTATTGAGCTTACGATCTCGTCACTTGGGTAAAAAAATGTTTTTTGTCATAGAAGTTATTTTTAAAATAACTTCTGGGGAGAATATCCCAGACAAAAACAAGGGAACTGATGAGGATTGGTGGCTCTTTCCGAAACCTAGGTATTCCCTGCCTTACCCCCTGGTAAACATTACCATCGTTCTCCACTAATAAACAAACGTTGTTTTATAAAAACAACAATAAAGGGATAAAGCCAGACCATTTTGCAACAACAAAATACTACGGTATCCCGAACAAACAAGCCACACTGTTCGATCTCTTGTATCTTTTGTTTATTATCGATCTCATCCTGTTTTATGACATTAATAGTAGAGTATCCTATTGAAGTCTGGGCTTTCAACAGACTTGTCATGTGCTGATGATTTTAGACATTTCTTCCGCATAATCTACATCAAGGACACTAATAATAAGTGAACTAGCTAATAAGTTAACGAGCAATATTGCCAACTATGTTGAATGGAGATCTTTAAAACGTCTGTTGGCAAATAACTCCTTTTCCTGTAGTACTTAATTTTTTATGTGTTTGAGATTGCTCACGAACATGTCACACATCTCGTGTTGCTGAATTACAGGACACATCTGCTGCAGCGGTTGTAATCCGGTTGAAAGCGACTTAAGTCCTATGCAAAAGGCGTTAAATTGTAATACACCAACATTTTCCATATTGCCGTGTTAAGCTTTACTGTTCCTAAGCCTTCAAAGTATTATTCCGGATCATTGTGGAATTGCGTTATTTTCAGCATGTTAGCAAGGCTAATAATACTGATAGCATTATCGGGCCATTTGCGATCTTTATTCTTTTCCTCGGAATGGTATCTTTCCCATTTTCCTCTTGCCTTGATGAACCTATGTCATCCTGCGTTGTCTGGTCTGTGGGTAAGTCATTATGCTCTTCAGGAAATAGTGGAGCCAACCTCTGAATGGCCTGTTTGTATATTCCAGTTGATGTTTCACATCAGCATCTCGTACAGCTCCATCGTAGCCAGCAAACACATTGAGAATGGCCACTTCATGTCATCCATATCACTTTTCCGAAGATTGTTCATCTATCTCCTCCATTTGTTCTGTTGTTGCAATTCGTGGGGGTATTCATCCGACCATCTTCTCCAGAACTGCTGCTTGATATATGAGAGCAGCTTCCAATGGGATGTGCTGAAGATCGTAATAGATTCTGATCTACAGCATACTTGCGTAGTTAAAGCCTCCCCGTTAAAAAATGTTCTGGTGTCAGTGCTTCAAGACAATCTGGATCGTTTGACAAAGGCCGATAAAAGCTTCTGTGGATAAATCAGACACAAGTTCTAGGTAAACTGCCTTTGTCGCAAAGCAGCAGAAGACAGCTACATAAGCCTCTGTTGATCACTTACCCCTCACCTTGTAGTTTATCCAAAATGGTCCACAATAGTCAACTCCAGCTCAGGCAGCAGTCCCATTATTTGGTGATACAGGTGGGGTCGTGCTCTGTTGCACTTTATTAACAACGCTTGAGGTTTTTTCTTCACGCATCGTTGTAAAAAGCAATTATACTATTGGACCGTAATATGGGAATATTATTGGATGTCTTTGATTGAAGCATAGAATGTTCCAATCTTCTTCCAAGTCGAAGGATACCTTCTTCATCCAAGTACGGCGACAGACTGCATAGAGAGCTTTTTTTTTTTTGCTAATTTACTTCTCAGCTTTAAACTCTTTAATTTCAGTTGCGAATTCTGCCGATTGTGTAGAATAAGTTATTAACCGGAGGGAGTCATCTCCTTTCCATGAAGAAAAACTCGACCATGAAAACATAATCTACTCTTATATAGGTCTGCTGGTTGCAGACCTCGAGAAAGCATGCCAGCAGGATTCTCCTTTGACGGAACATGCTTCCATTGTTCTGGTAATGACAATGTTTGAATGACTGACACCCCATTTGCCACAAATGTTTTATATAAGGTTGACTGGGATTTTATCCAGGCAAGGACAATTTCCGAATCGGTCCATAGAAAAATGGGATGACTCTGAAGCTTTAAGTCAATCCTTACTTTATTACCCAGTTTAGCTGCTACCACTGCGGAAGGAAGTGTTTGTTGTTTCAACGGAGCAACTCTGGATTTAGCGCAGATCAGCTACGCGGCCATCCTTTGTAGCAAAGGACATTAAACATTAAATGGACATTAAATAAATCGCTTTTCTCATTTGGTGTACCGAATCTAATAGTTTGTTGACCAGTACGATTTCTGTCCGTTGAGTGTGGATCTATACTATCAGCTGATGTAATTGCAGACGTGCTTGGGTTATTAAGGTCTACTGCTGTAAGATTATTGTTCTGGTGTGTATTACCTAAGTTTTCACTTTCAATTACTTGTGCATTGGCATCTAATACATAAGGCACATTCAAGTAAACAGTTTCATCAGGCAGGAATAAGTCCTGCATCATTGTTGGTTCCAACATTTTCAATACGTACTACGTTGCCAGGGGATACATGCGCAATTTCTTCTAATTCTTCGCTAATCGAAATAGATTTTTGAGGAGAAAGTAGTGTTTATTTGTTCTTCTAAAAGTTGATATTTCATTTTATGTACTGCCGATTAAGAGCAGTTTCTGCTGCAAGTTTTTTTTTTTTTTTTTTAAGATCACGTTCTTCCTCTAATCGTTGGAGTAGCAGTTTAACTTTGGTTGGAGAGAGCGTGATGGGGTTGTTCCTGAATTTGGTTTGTATCGCAGTTTTTTGAGAAACTTTGATTTCCACCACAGTCCTGGCATTGGAAGTTTTTGTTCATTGGAATGCGAACGCACGTAGTGTGGAAGGAATTGTTGCAAATAGAACAATTCGCCATATTATTGTCAGTGGGTTTATGACATAAGCCACATGGCTGATCGTATTGTTGATCATTTGATATCATTTCTACTCACTGCGATTTTCAAGTCTTTTTGGTTAAGAATCCAAGAATAAAAAAGAATTTTAAAAATGTTATCGGGCAAATCGGCCAAGCTAGCGAAAATTCACTGGATTTTGAATAAAGCAAAATTCGTAAAATTGTGGTTTATTAACAAATTGAGCTTATATTAAAATTCCTGTAAAATTAATGTTGTAAGAATATACGTTTACATTACTTATGAATAGACCTACTTTTAGTGTGAAAATTGCTAGAAGTTTTAACTTAATTCTTCTCTTTGGATTTAACTAGTCCTTTGCTTGGTTAAGACGAAAAATGGCGCCAGTATAGACGCTTTTTGACAAATAAAAATTTACCATACAATAATTGACATATAAACAAAGAATTTTGTAATAGAGCATATATTAAATAAACATGTAAGTGTTGCCCTAACCAAAGCACGATGTGTTAGTTTGAAAAGTGGCGACAACACAGGGGTTGGCGACTGCTTTCCTCCGAAATTTAAACTGCTGATTTTTACAAATATATTCGTCGTTCTTTGTTTTAAGGCATCTTGATATATCCTCAGGTTTGAAAAGAATGTACTCGTTTCTGTGCGTATCTGTAGCCAAGTATGATATTTCTGGCTTAAGGGCGATTAGAGTGCCATTCCTTATTGTTGGAACGGGTACTTGAATAGTTGAAAGAACTGTTTATAGACTGAGGGCATCTTGACCTCGAAGACGACTTCATGTTGTGTCACTGCACCCTTGACGCTCATAAGTTTATAGAGCTCAATCAAGTTCTCATCGTATGTTGGTACAGCATGCAAAATTGGAAGATTAGCCTTGATAACGTTAATTTCTTGTCTCAATTGATGAGGAGACGGTAAGTGTGGGCTTATTTTACCATTATGTGTATCGGTAAGGACACTAATAATTTTAGACTCTATTCTCTGCAGGTTCATTACGGAGAATACCAGGTACTTTGACAAGAGTCCAACAAACTGTGAGTTTCTTAACTGGGAAACCACATCAATATTTATTTCTTAACCATTTTTGAGATCTCTTGTTTCTTTTGTTTATTGCCGATCTCATCCTGTTTTATGACATTAATAGTAGAGTATCCTATTGAAGTTTGGGCTTTCAACAGACTTGTCATGTGCTGATGATTTTAGACATTTCTTCCGCATAATCTACATCAAGGACACTAATAATAAGTGAACTAACTAATAAGTGAACGAGCAATATTGCCAACTATGTTGAATGGAGATCTTTAAAAGGTATGTTGGCAAATAACTTTTCCTGTAGTACTTAATTTTTTATGTGTTTGAGATTGCTCACGAACATGTCACACATCTCGTGTTGCTGAATTACAGGACACATCTGCTGCAGCGGTTGCAATCCGGTTGAAAGCGACTTAATTCGTATGCAAAAGGCGTTAAATTGTAATACACCAACATTTTCCATTTTGCCGTGTTAAGCTTTACTGTTCCTAAGCCTTCAAAATATTATTCCGGATCATTGTGGAATTGTGTTATTTTCAGCATGCTAGCAAGGCTAATAATACTGATAGCATTATCGGGCCATTTGCGATCTTTATTCATTTCCTCGGAATGGTATCTTTCCCATTTTCCTCTTGCCTTGATGAACCTATGTCATCCTGCGTTGTCTGGTCTGTGGGTAAGTCATTATGCTCTTCAGCAAATAGTGGAGCCAACCTCTGAATGGCCTGTTTGTATATTCCAGTTAATGTTTTCACATCAGCATCTCGTACAGCTCCATCGTAGCCAGCAAACACGTTGAGAATGGCCACTTCATCGGCGGTAAATTATCTTCCTTGATGACGACCATATCACTTTTCCGAAGATTGTTCATCTATCTCCACCATTTGTTCTGTTGTTGCAATTCGTGGAGGTAATCATCCGACCATCTTCTCCAGAACTGCTGCTTGATATATGAGAGCAGCTTCCAATGGGATGTGCTGGAGATCGTAATAGATTCTGCTCTGCAGCATACTTGCGTAGTTAAAGCCTCCCCGTTAAAAAATGTTCTGGTGTCAGTGCTTCAAGACAATCTGGATCGGTTGACAAAGGCCGATAAAAGCTTCTGTGGATAAATCAGACACAAGTTCTAGGTAAACTGCCTTTGTCGCAAAGCAGCAGAAGACAGCTACATAAACCCCTCACCTTGTAGTTTATCCAAAATGGTCCACAATAGTCAACTCCAGCTCAGGCAGCAGTCCCATTATTTGTTGATACAGGTGGGGTCGTGCTCTGTTGCACCTTATTAACAACGATTGAGGTTTTTTCTTCATGCATCGTTGTAAAAATCAATTATACTAATGGACCTTAATATGGGAATATTATTGGATGTATTGCCTCTGGTTGAAGCATAGAATGTTCCAATCGTTCGTTCTTTGTTTTAAGGCATCTTGATATATCCTCAGGTTTGAAAAGAATGTACTCGTTTCTGTGCGTATCTGTAGCCAAGTATGATATTTCTGGCTTAAGGGCGATTAGAGTGCCATTCCTTATTGTTGGAACGGGTACTACCTTGAATAGTTGAAAGAACTGTTTATAGACTGAGGGCATCTTGACCTCGAAGACGACATCATGTTTTGTCACTGCACCCTTGACGGTCATAAGTTTATAGAGCTCAATCAAGTTCTCATCGTATGTTGGTACAGCATGCAAAATTGGAAGATTAGCCTTGATAACGTTAATGTCTTGTCTCAATTGATGAGAAGATGGTAAGAGTGGGCTTATTTTACCATTATGTGTATCGGTAAGGACACTAATAATTTTAGACTCTATTCTCTGCAGGTTCATTACGGAGAATACCAGGTACTTTGACAAGAGTTCAAAAAACTGTGAGTTTCTTAACTGGGAAGCCACATCACTAGTTATTTTCTTAACCATTTTTGAGATCTCTTGTATCTTTTGTTTATTATCGATCTCATCCTGTTTTATGACATTAATAGTAGAGTATCCTATTGAAGTCTGGGCTTTCAACAGACTTGTCATGTGCTGATGATTTTAGACATTTCTTCCGCATAATCTACATCAAGGACACTAATAATAAGTGAACTAGCTAATAAGTTAACGAGCAATATTGCCAACTATGTTAAATGGAGATCTTTAAAACGTCTGTTGGCAAATAACTCCTTTTCCTGTAGTACTTAATTTTTTATGTGTTTGAGATTGCTCACGAACATGTCACACATCTCGTGTTGCTGAATTACAGGACACATCTGCTGCAGCGGTTGTAATCCGGTTGAAAGCGACTTAAGTCCTATGCAAAAGGCGTTAAATTGTAATACACCAACATTTTCCATATTGCCGTGTTAAGCTTTACTGTTCCTAAGCCTTCAAAGTATTATTCCGGATCATTGTGGAATTGCGTTATTTTCAGCATGTTAGCAAGGCTAATAATACTGATAGCATTATCGGGCCATTTGCGATCTTTATTCTTTTCCTCGGAATGGTATCTTTCCCATTTTCCTCTTGCCTTGATGAACCTATGTCATCCTGCGTTGTCTGGTCTGTGGGTAAGTCATTATGCTCTTCAGGGAATAGTGGAGCCAACCTGTTTGTATATTCCAGTTGATGTTTTCACATCAGCATCTCGTACAGCTCCATCGTAGCCAGCAAACACATTGAGAATGGCCACTTCATCGGCGGTAAATTATCTTCCTTGATGATGACCATATCACTTTTCCGAAGATTGTTCATTTATCTCCTCCATTTGTTCTGTTGTTGCAATTCTTGGAGGTATTCATCCGACCATCTTCTCCAGAACTGCTGCTTGATATATGAGAGCAGCTTCCAATGGGATGTGCTGGAGATCGTAATAGATTCTGCTCTGCAGCATACTTGCGTAGTTAAAGCCCCCCCGTTAAAAAATGTTCTGGTGTCAGTGCTTCAAGACAATCTGGATCGTTTGACAAAGGCCGATAAAAGCTTCTGTGGATAAATCAGACACAAGTTCTAGGTAAACTGCCTTTGTCGCAAAGCAGCAGAAGACAGCTACATAAACCCCTCACCTTGTAGTTTATCCAAAATGGTCCACAATAGTCAACTCCAGCTCAGGCAGCAGTCCCATTATTTGTTGATACAGGTGGGGTAGTGCTCTGTTGCACCTTATTAACAACGCGGTTTTTTCTTCATGCATCGTTGTAAAAAGCAATTATACTAATGGACCGTATTATGGGAATATTATTGGATGTCTTGCCTCTGGTTGAAGCATAGAATGGTCTAATCTTCTTCCAAGTCGAAGGATACCTTCTTCATCCAAGTACGGCGACAGACTGCATAGAGAGCTTTTTTTTTGCTAATTTGCTTCTCAGCTTTAAACTCTTTAATTTCAGTTGCGAATTCTGCCGATTGTGTAGAATAAGTTATTAACCGGAGGGAGTCATCTCCTTTCCATGAAGAAAAACTGGACCATGAAAACATAATCTACTCTTATATAGGTCTACTGGTTGCAGACCTCGAGAAAGCATGCCAGCAGGATTGTCCTTTGACGGAACATGCTTCCATTGTTCTGGTAATGACAATGTTTGAATGACTGACACCCCATTTGCCACAAATGTTTTATATAAGGTTGACTGGGATTTTATCCAGGCAAGGACAATTTCCGAATCGGTCCATAGAAACATGGGATGACTCTGAAGCTTTAAATCAATCCTTACTTTATTACCCAGTTTATCTGCTACCACTGCGGAAGGAAATGTTTGTTGTTTCAACGGAGCAACTCAGGATTTAGCGCAGATCAGCTACGCGGCCACCCCTTGTAACAAAGCGAATGTATACAGCAGCGCCAAACGCTTTCTTCGATGCATCGGCAAACACATTTAATTGCACTTTGACTTAATCTGCGCACCGAATACATGTCGTGGTATTTTAAAATTGTGGAGACCTTCCAACTCGCTACGAAATGTTTTCCAAGTAGCACAAAGTCTTTCGGGTAATGGTTCATCCCACATCTTTCCTTTCACAACAATTGGTACAAGCAGACCAAGTGGATTAAAGAGTTTCGCTAGCTCAGACGTAATCGTTTCGTTATTACTTGACAACAATCAACATTTGGTTCGACGCAAAATTGGTCGGCCTGAGGCATCCAGTACAGTCCTAAAGTCTTTATCGTTTTGCTTTCATCAAAATCCAGAATGACTTCTCGATCGCTATATGGTATATCCTTTAGCAATATTGGACTGTTTGACGACCACTTTCTTAAGTTGAAGCCGTGCTTCTTCAAAATAATTATCAATTCCTTTTGCGTCCATCGCTATGTTTAAGCTATCAGACCATCGTCAATATAAAAGTTATCTTTTAGCATTCCTGACCCAAGGGGATAGCGATCCATGTCGTCTGTAGACCCCTTGTGGCAAGGTACGGTGCTGCACGAGTTCCACACGCAACAGTATTGAGCTGTAATAGCTAAATTGGTGCGATGGGTCTTCCCTCCAAATGATCAGTTGATATTTGTGATCATCGGGGTGAGATAAGATTTGTATATACATCTTTTCAATGTCAGTTTTGAAGACAAACTTTGGTAATCGGAACCGTAGCAGGATAGAGAACAGCTCGCTTTGTACAATTGGTCCTGTGTACATTCAGTCATTTAACGATGACTGATGTATTGCATGGGATATCATCCGTCTGAAGATGCCGACGTTTAAGACGCATGAACCGGTTATTCTAACAATGAATCGAACGTTCTGATCCGTCTGGACATGCTGATTATAATGGACCGCAGCGGGTTTCCAGTGGAGACATCACCCCTTCGGTTGATGATACTTCCTCGAGTTTCCATAACTTCTCAATTGCTTACTCTGGTGTCGTTTCACTATCGAAAATAGCACATGTCTGCGCTGCTGATGTGACATTCGTTGATGCTTGTTTGATTAAGACGCCTACAATCCGCCAAGCGCAGTATTCTGCTGAATTATTTGATTATCATTCAGTTTGTTCTACCAAAGTTGAAAGAAGAACCTGTTGTTATTGTACCGTTCTTGGAGCAACATCCATGCAGTTGCGTAGTTGTCCACTGTCAAGGCTAAGTGGCTTAAGAGTTTTCCAGCTTCGCCCGACAAATTTGTTTGTAAGTACTACATCTTTTACCTTCTGTGCCTTTGTTACCTTTGGTAGTGGAAGTGAGCTGTGTGCTACCAACTCAGTTCCCAATTGAGGTGTGCTTGTTACATTGCCACCGCATTTCTCTTTCAGGACAGTCAGCCTTATCAAGTTGTAGGCTAGTTATCTTTATTCAGCCCGATTCTCGAAAGATCCTCCACATGTTGCCCGTAATTTGACTCCACAGTCCTTTAATTGTCTCTTCTTTTATCACATAGGCTTGGTTTGACTTGGTTATAACATAGTTTGGTTTTTCTCCTATTGCCTGGTGCAGATTCTCCGCTATACAGGGATCATCCTCTGCCAATGATGGATCCTTGCGGATCTGGTTTTCCGCTGTTTCCGCTCCTTGTGCTTGTCAATGTAGAACTCCTCAGTTCTTCTCTCAAGCGGAGCCTTCTTAATTGTCGCTATGAATTTTTCAAAATTACTGCCCTTACTTCTTGTTGCGCGATGAGCTCCCGAACAGTTGCCATTGTTTTATCGTTAGCAAGCGTTTGTGGAGTTGTTGCTTAGTTGTCAAACGAGAACTGCTGTTATTATTTTTTTTTTTTTTTTTTTAATTATTAAACAAACTTTAATTTCTTTGGTGATTAGGATTGCATCCTTGTTAATGTAAAGCTCAAGTTTTTGCTTTAACAATTACCAGAATACGTGTTGTGCCACTTTCGGTAATTTCTTCGATGCGTTTTTTTGTGTTGTTGATGAATGTTGGGCTTCGCGTACGAGGTTGTGTATAGCCTCGTAATTGATAATAGATGAATTGCATAAATTAAACTAGGTTAAATATTATTGATACAAAAGTGAAGAAATTAAACTGTTAAATAATGCAAATCGTCAATGAACCTAGATAAATATATGTTACATTAACTATAAAATGATTTATTGATATGTTTGTAAATGGGTTACATACAAATGCTGAATTAACAATTTCAACAACTAACATACAACTTAAATATAAATATGTATGTATGTTTTAACAGTTTCTTTATTCCGGTGTGCTCTCCGGGCTATATTTTATTCAGGACAAATTGTGTTTTAAGGATATCCTTTAATATAAAATTTTCTTATATATCAAATTGGAAACAATTTCGTGGGTAAATGTGACTACGATTATCAAAATTTATATATAGTTATATGTGCGCTATAGGAAACCGTGAACCTACACATTCAATGTTCCGCCACTGGAGCTAAAACCCATTACGAACTACAAATACTAATTTTTAGACAAATCCATAGAAAAATGTGCCAAAAATCATCGAAATACCGAATATCGGAAGGTAACGTTATATGTGGCTGTATAAGTTCGATACATTATATTTTATTCAGGGCAATTTGTGTTTTAAGGATCTCCTTTAATATAAAATTTTCTTATATAACAAATTGGAAACAATTTCGTGGGTAAATGTGACTAGGATTATCAAAATTTATATATAGTTATATGTGCGCTATAGGATCGCCGCTGCCACTTGTTGATGTCGGTTTGCTCTCATTGGAAGTAGTTGTATTAAGAAGAGACAAGGGATCCTCTGACATCACATACAACCTCTGGGTTCACTTGTTTAGTAGAAACGAAAGCGAAAGCGCACAGGCCTCTGTCGCCACTCCAAATTACATAAAGGTAATTTTGTCGTTCAATAAGAAAAGAAGGAAGAATAAACAAAGCCATGAATTAATTAAGATTAATACTAATTCAACTGTGTTTTATATCTCGTTATTTTCATTCTTTTTACTTAAACCACACGTGCGAATCACCCTCATCTTTTACACATCATCTCACATAAAAACTCTGGGGTGTTTTGTTATTCTAGCCGCTATACGAAGCCATTCTACCCTGAGCTAAACATTGGTTGCATCGAGCCGGATTGGATCCTTCTCCTTGTCGGTGCTACCTTTATTGGATGAAGAAGTCCTTCTCTCTCATCACAATCATCAACATATTAGACTAAAATCCAGATACGTAAATTCAGGTCTCTATTTAAAGTGAGCTAACCGCGGTTTAATGCATATGTCAATTGTTTTTATTTAAAAAAAAAACTTCATGTTGGTCGAGCTTCAATCACCATTCGCGTGTGTTATTGTTATTCGAATACAGTCCACTCTTGTAATCCGACACGTTATACTTAAAGAGAATTTGTGCTCGACTTATATTAACGCTTTTTGTGTTAATCAAACGAATTCCCCTACAACAAATAGTTCTGTTATTGTGAAAATAATTAGCTTCCCTTGTATTGATCATCTGTCGTAGCGTTGATCATACAAAACATTGTTGGTGCTTTGTTATTTCCATTTCATTTGTTTCATTTTCTAATTCTAAATTTCAAAGTTGAAAAATTTGTTAGTATTGACAGTCTCTGTTAAAAAAAAAAAAAAAAAATAACATCCAATCATCCCTTTTTTCTTCGCTCATTTTACATCGATCCAACAAGTGGATCTTTAAAGAGTTGTTGATGTTGTTTTATTGCCCCTCGTTTCAGCTGGACCTTCCAACAATTGTGGGAATTTTACCACCACCTCTTCGTCTCTACAACCATAGACTTCCTTTAATCGCTCCAGTTGGAATCTTCCACAGTAATCGATTTTGAGGTCTCGTCGAATCTAAGTTTCCTCTGGCCCATCTCGCTTCGCTTGGCGCTGTATCCCGAGTATGCCAGGTGGAGGTAGGAGCTAGGATGTGCCTGTTGTAAGTGCCCCTCTGTCCGTGGTTGTTGGTATGGCAGCGGCAACGGTAGGCTGTTCTGCGGTGGCTGTTGCTGGATACATGCTATTTGCTGAAGCTGACAGTATTGCGGTGGCTGCATACCTCTTTGGGGCTTATGTTGGTTGTTTTGCGATGGTAACTGCTGTGGCTGCATACCTGTTGGTAACAGAGGCTGGTCATTCTGTGGTGGCTGTGACTGCGAATATATTTGTGGCTGATGCTGCTTATTCGGCGGTGGTAGTTGCTAACCACGGGGTCCTGATTGCGATTCCCAACCAGGCTGACTCTGCCCTTCTGGTAGAGCCTCTGGGCTCTGGTTCGAAGGAGTCGCACCCTACCCGACACCTATCCCATCAAACTCAATTTATCATTCAGCACATGAATATGTTCTAATTGCTCGACCACAATAACTGAATAAATCAAACCCCTCAATTGTCTATTGTCGTGTCAATTGGTCGATGTGGGTGCCCTTGAGCTTGATCCTCTCTCGCTTTTTACGAATGTTTTGCTGCTAGGAGCTCCGGAGAGTCCGGCGTCGCTTCGTCGAATGAAATTGACTCATCCGCAGACTGGGTTGGACTTGACAGTGTCGACATGATGCTATTTTCTATAGCCGTTGTTACTGTGGTGGTAATCGCCACTGACTTACCGTCTGTGTTAACCGTTGTTGTCGTTGTAGCTGCGGTGGAAGTAGCTGTTCTGATGCAGAAGGAGCTTGGAACACTATCTCTTATATCATAAGTCTCTCTCTACCCTCTATCGCGCCTAAACTTCCTATACAGCTTCTAAAATGCCAACTTTAATCAATATGCATGTGTGCAAGATTTTAGCCTCCTATCTCAATTCGTTCGAAAGATAACGTGATTACAACAGATAGACGCATATCGCTATATCGTCTTAGAATTTTACGCTGGTCCAGAATATTTATACTTTGTAGGATCTATTATAAATATTTCAAGGAGTTACAAACGGAATAACAAATTTAATATACCCACCATAGAATGGTGGAGGGTATAATTATAATATTCTTCCTCTTTCTAATAAAAACGAAAAAGTAATGTCGGAATCAGAGGATGGATCGAATGGCAATTTCATTGCCTTCACACCATTCAAAAACAACAGCACACAACGTCATTCATCACAATAGAAATCAACGAAATTGATGCGTTGCATTGCTTGCCTTCTCTTAAAATCATCTAACACTCACAACTTGATTTTTTAGTAATATAGAAAATCATCAAAATTGTTAAAAAGGTGTACATTTTTATATATTAAAAAAATAGATATTAACATTAAAAAAATCGGGCCGAATACCCTCCACCAATTGGAACGAATTAAGAAATTTTCAAAAAGATTCATTAAAAATTCTTTTGAATTCTTTAAAATACCTAGAATCGGAAGGACCTATATAGATAACTAGCTGAAATTTTAAAAATACCGAGTATCGGAAAGTACCGATATATAAGGGACCTACCGAATATCGGGGATACCGTTATATGGGGGCTATACGATATCGTGGACCGATATAGCCCATCTACGAACTTGACCTGCCTGCAGACAAAAGACCGACCTCTGCAAATTTTTAGCTCACTATCTTAATTCGTTATGACTGTAGCGTGATTACAACAGACGGGTGGACAGGGCTAAATCGTCTTAGAATTTTACGCTGATCAAGAATATATATTTTTTGTACGGTCTAAAATTATTATTTCGCAGAGTTACAAACTGAATGACGAACTTAATATACCCTCCATACTATGTATGGTGGAAGGTATATCAAGTAAAAAACAGTAAGTTCGGCCGGGCCGAACTTTGAATATCCTCCACCATTTGGAACAAATTAAGAAATTTTCAAAAAAAAAAATAAAATCCATTAAAAATCTGTTAAAATATTAAAAATATCGAATATCGTAAGGCGCCGATATATTGGGGGGATATACGATATTGTGGACCTATACAGACAAATCTATGTCTTGGTGTAAAGTACTCCAAATAAACTTCTTGTGTGGATTTTCTGACAATTCCATTGAGAAATGTGGTTAAAATCATCAAAATACCATATGTCGGGGGTACCGTTATATGGGGGCTAAATGATATCGGTGAAATATAGAAAATTCTTTTCTGGAGTACTCAAAAGGAACTACTTGCGTAGAATTGCAGACAATTCCATTAAAAAATTTGGCTAATATCATCAAACACAGAATATCGGGGTTACCGTAGTAGGGGGCTATATAGACAATACCGTTAAAAAATGTGGCTAAAATCGTCAAAATACCGAATATCGCTTGGTGCCGCTATATGGGGGCTATACGGCATCTTGA
The DNA here is from genome assembly GCF_030504385.1 of Musca domestica. NCBI lineage: Eukaryota > Metazoa > Arthropoda > Insecta > Diptera > Muscidae > Musca > Musca domestica. Next base: position 1,202,171 of record NW_026712208.1, read on the forward strand.
ACCTATATAGACAATTCTCTTTCAGGAGGTATAGTGCTCACAAGGAACTCGTTGTATGGAATTTCAGACAATTTTATTGAAAAATATGGCTAAAATCTTCAAAATACCGAATATCGGGGGGTACCGTTATATGGGAGCTATACGATATCGTGGAACGATATAACCCAACTTTGATTTTGACCTGCCTGCAGACAAAAGACAGATCTGTGCAAAATTTTAGCTTCCTAGCTTAGTTCGTTTTGACTATAGCGTGATTACAACAGACGTAGGGGCGGACAGGGCTAAATCGTCTTAGAATTATCCGCTGATCAAGAATATATATACTGTGTTGGATCTAAAATGATTATTTCGATGAGTTACAAACGGAGTGACGAACTTAATATACCCTTCATACTATGTATGGTGGAGGATATAAAACAATATCAGATTTGTCTAAAGAAAATATATTTGCCGCTGTTGTCAGTTTGTTAGTGGAAGAGAGGGATTCCCATTTTTCTGATCACTCTCACCAACAATATGGCCACTACGACGGACATAATTGCCTTATATAAATGTGAATAGAGATATATTATTTCATATTAAAATATATAAGCTAAAAAAGAAATTTAGTTAATAAAAAAAATATGAATGAAAATATTCTATTTATTATGTTTTTAAAAAATAGTTTTTAAAAAGATTGTTATACATTGTTAATTCTGTACATATTTGTACACTGAATTCAAAATAAAACATTGTTAACAGATTTTGGGACAAACGATTTCTTTTTTCGATTCTTAAATTTCCAGCCGCAGAAAAACCTTCTCCGAGGCAGCGCTTTTTGCAGGTATGGCTGTATAATAATAATTTTGGAAATTCCATTGCACGGTGGTCCCATCATTCCAAAACATTTAAGTCTACATCAATGTTTAGACGGCAGCAAGAATGGAGATTTATTTCTTAAGAGACACTTCCTTCGAATGTAAAATTTGGACTTATGATGAATTCCAAAAAGAATAATTCAAAATCACTAGTATCTGTGTTACTCTGAACAACCGTAATATGCTCTACGTGGGGATGGCAAACAATCTAGGTCGTTTAAAATTTGCGATAATCAAAATTCTTTCACCTCTATTAATACGTTTTTTCCAAAAAAAAAAAAAGATTTGTCGGAGGATACAAGAAGCTGACAGAGTATGGATTAATACTTATATTTTGCTGTATCTATTTCTTAGTAATGGTTTTCTTCAAATCCACTATAACTAAAAAATCGACGGGTTTAATCTTACAAATATTTTTTAGACTATTTATTGACAAATACATGTAATTAGATATGACATAATTAACACATTTTAATTTAGTACTTATGTATTTTGTCAAACTTTTCAAAACTCTAAGAAACATTGCATGCATAGGCCCACGTTTTGGTATAGTCCCATTATAACGGTACCTCCAAATATTCGGTATTTTGATGGCCTTTGCCACATATTTTCACGGATTTGTCTGAAATTGGTATTTGTAAGTCATAATGGGTTCTAGCTCATACGGCGAAACATTTAATGTATAGGTCCAGGCTTTGGAATAGCCCCCATATAATGGTGCCTCCCGATATTTGGTATTTGGATGCTGTTCGCCACATTTTTTCACGGATTTGTCTAAAAAATAATTTTTGTTGCTCATAACGGGTTCTAGTTTCGGTGGCGAAACATGTATAGGTCCACGTTTTTGTATAGCCTCATATAGCGGTACATGACGAGTTTGTAATGGGTTCTGCTTCCTGTTGCTGATCATTGTATGAATAGGTCCATGTTTTCATTAAGCCCCCATATAACGGTACACAACGATATGCGGCATTATGATGATCTTAGCCAATGCGTTATGTGGAGTTTGATATGTATAAGAAGATTTCTTACATGACCCAAAATATAACACCCAATGGAGCAGGAGAGCTTATTCGAATATTAAATCCCAAACTTTTCATTTTAGAGGGCAAAATAATAAGATAACAACATCACAATACGTTCTGGCATTGAAGGATGATTGATTTGAGTTCCAGTCTGGTGGTGGTGAGTAAATTAATTTGGGCAATTGGAAATAACTATTGTAGTGATGTGGGGACTCATATTATTGGTCCAGCATGACTTTTGTCATTTTTTTGTCTTTTCCACATTTAAGGACGTTAAGGACGGATAGAACGAATCTACAAACTTTTTATCTTTGAAAGAATATTTTGAAATCTATTTTTCTTAGCCGCTTAAGTTAGTGTGTGCATTTTGTTAGATACCCTTTTCATTGTCGTAGAATATTTATCGATAGTATTTAATTCATATATTGTTGAAAACTAGTTTATTACATTTGTGGGTTATCGCTGATTTTCCAGGTAAATGTTAGAAATATATAAATTTTTGAACCTTAAGCTACTTGAAAATGTATCTCCTTAAATAGGTGCAAACTTTAAAAAAAAAAAAAAAGATAGAACACTTTATTATCATCCAACACACAAATTCGCCCCAGTACCGAAATTTCTACTCCAAATGACACACGGACGAAATCAAAAACTAGATTAAAGGAAACTACACATTCACGTTCAACAATGCTTTTTATTTTTTGTGACAATCTTAAATTAAATTCTTTTCCACGTGTTTTCCACTTTTTGCTATTAATATATTTCAAACAGTTTTTGTTTGGCGCCAATAATAATGTAATGTTTGATTGAGTTGAAATGTCGAGATATGGTGAAAAGAAAATATGGTATTGTTAACAAATGTGGCATAAGACCTTAAGTTATTGCCGGATTGTAATTTTCTGTTTTCGAGGTTCAAAAAGTAATTCCGTTATTTTTAATCAAATGTCTTACGAACTTTTAGTATCTTCCATCATTTGCAACGAATTTAAAAATTGAAAATAGATCGAAAAATAACGCTTAAATGAACAACACGAAGACGTAAATTTGCATACGCAATTTTTTGTACTAAGCAATTTTTTTTTTTTTTTTTTGTCAAATACGAACTTTAAAACAATTCCTCTAAAATGATCAAAACACCGAATATCGGGGGGCACTGTTATATAAGGGCTATACGAAAAAGTTGGCCGTCTTATTAACGAACGTAACCTGGTACTGGCCAAATACTTATGTGTGCAAAATTTTGACCTTCTGTCGCAATTTGTATGAAAGATAGCGTGATGAAAATATATATACTTTGCACTGTCTTAGAAGATTTTTTCGAGGAGTTACGAATAGAATGGCAAAGTTAATTTACAATCCAATGGTGGATATTATAATGCGATAGATTCGGCTTCGGAAACCAAAACTTTTGATGGGAATTTTCAAAACATGAAATGATTTTCGTACTGCTCTAATTCGAATAGATACATTGTAAAACCTTCTATTTAAGATTAGCATTGATAGTAAAGGAACTTATTATTGAGTGACTGTTTGTCTGCTTTAAACTAAGAGAGGCACGACCTCATTTTACACATTCGTGCTGAGAGTAAACAAAAAGTACCAAATTTTAAAATAGTTCATATGCGTTTGACTAAGTGTACACGAAGATTTTGGAAAATACAAAAAATATTAACTACTTTAATTATAGAACGCGAAAGACCAGAGTTACTAATTTTTATTGCAGTGTTCGCAACTACAAATGTAGTCTTCGCTACAAAATCCCTACAAAAGGCCCCGAAGAAGACAAAACCTTGAGTCAGGTTAAGTAGGAAAATGTTTTACGAGATTGCAATGAACATGGCCTGGAAAATTCTTCAACCAGGGAATCGGGTACCATGCATTAGATAAAAAATTAATTTGATTTAATTATATTAAAGCTGTATTTCCTTCCAACTCAAAATTGGACCTATATATATAATAATCCGCCACAAGAGGCAGAAACCGTTACGAACTCTAAGAAAATCAAATGTTGCACGTGACATCGATCTGTAAACATGGAACTATAAGAGGCAGACCCCGTTATGAACAGTAAGTAGCAAATTTTATACAATATCGTTAAAAATGCTATCATCATAATGGCGAATATGGAGAGGAGCCGCTAAGTGGGAACTATAGGAAAACGTGAACCTATATAGAACATAATCTTTATCAATGGTTGAAACAATTTGTTGATTGCAGCCCATTCAATAATGAATTGAGTGCTGTAAGATTGTTTGTAGCGATTACACCATCCCCCTATTGCTCATCTAATTTAGAAATCTGAATTTCGTTAAGCTCAGACACAAGAATTTTTATTTTCTTAGCTAAACCATCTAAGTTATTATTTCCTAGAGTCATACCGATCAACGCGTTCAGATTTTCATTAGACGACTTTACACGCATTCGATATTAGAATCTCTATTGATTGTAAGGCCTTATCCATGGTACCAAATTACACGTCACCGTGAACTTAATGGTATTACAATTACTGAATTAAAACATTATTTTCCAATTACTTATCCAGCTAATATTAAAATTTTATTTGTTGTAACGCACTCAGTATAGTTTGTTGCTTTCTAATATGTTTTTTCAAAATTTTTGTTTAAGTATCTAATTATAAATATCAGCATAACACTTCCAAACAAAAAAAAAATCATATAATGGGCCCGGCCGAACTTAATGTTTTTTACCTTCTTTTCATTAGAATGATGATATACATTCCAAATATTACTACTTTTATTATTTTTAATTTAATTAGTTTATATTTTTTGCAGTTTCTATTATGGCAATCAACGGTGTGTGAATCAAATGGATGCTTTGTTAATTTTTAATGAATCAGGTACAAACGTAGACTCACACAGGTAGATAAATACAAATCATGCCCCACAATGTTTCTCTTTTTCTTTACAGAAAACTCGAAATTTACCACCTAACGGAAACAACCCAAAGGACACTGGATAATTCCTCTGATCAAGAACATATCCAGGACTCTTTGGACGCTGGTTTCACGGACGGACAGGTGAGTAAATTAATTTGGGCAATTGGAACTAACTATTGTAGTGATGTGGAGTATCATAGTATTGGTCCAGCATGACTTTTGTCATTAGCTTTGTCTTTTCCACATTTTTTGAAGACGGATCAGACGAATCTACTAACTTTTTTTTTGAAAGAATATTTTGAAATCCATTGTTTCTTAGCGGTTTAAGTTAGTGTATGCAAAAATGTTGTTAGATACCCTTTTCATTGTCATAACATATTTAAATAGGTGCAAACTTTTTTTATTTAAAAAAAGATATAACGTAGATAGAACCACACAAATAGGCCCCAAATGACACACGGGCGAAAACAAAAACTAGATTAAAGGAAACTACACATTCACGTTCAACAATACTTTTTTTCTCGGTGATCCAGAATATATATACTTTGCACTGTCTTACAAGATTATTTCGAGGAGTTACAAATAGAATGGCAAAGTTAATATACAATCCAATAGTGGATATTATAATGCGATAGATTCAGCTTTGGAAACTAAAACTTTTGATGGGAATGTTTAAAAATGAATTGATGTTCGTACTGCTCTAATTTGTACAGATATATTCTAAGACCTTCTATTTAAGATTAACATTGGTAGTGAACTTATTATAGAGCGACTGTTTGTCTGCTTTAAACCAAGAGAGGCACAAACCGCATTTTGGACATTCGTGCTGAGAGTGAAAAAAAAGCACCAAAATTTACAAATTGTTTATATGCGTCTGACTAAGTGCATAAAATATTTTGGAATTTCGTACAAAACCGGTACGGAAAATACAAGAAATATAAACTACTTCAAGTGTGGTGTTCGCTACAAAATCCTTGCAAAAGGCCCCGAGTCAGCTAAAATAAGAAAATGTTTTAGGAGTATGCAATGAACATGGTCTTGAAAAATCTTCAACCAGGGAATCGAAATCATACATTAGATAAAAAATTAATTTGATATAATTATATTAATGCAGCATTTCCTTCCAACTCAAAATTGGACCTATATATATAATAATCCGCCACAAGATGCAGAAACCGTTACGAACTCTAAGAAAATCAAATGTTGCAAGTGACATCGATTTGTAAACATGGAACTATAAGAGACACACCCCGTTACGAACTGTAAGTAGCAAATTTTATACAATATCGTTAAAAATGCTAAAATCATCACAATGGCGGATATCCAGAGGAGCCGTTAGGTGGGAGCAATAGGAAAACGTGAACCTTTATAGAACATAAAATTTATCAATGGTTGAAACACTTTGTTAATTGCAGCCCATTCAAGAATGAATTGAATGCTGTAAAATTGTTTGTAGCTATTATAGCATCCACCTATTGCTCATCTAATTTAGAAATCCGAATTTCGTTAAGCTCAGACACAAGAAATGTTATTTTCTTAGCCAAACCATCTAAGTTATTATTTCCGGAGATTTCACTAGACGACTTTACACGCATTCGATATTAGAATCTCTATTGATTGTAAGGCCTTATCCATGGTACCAAATTACACGTCACCGTGAACTTAATGGTATTACAATTACTGAATTAAAACATTATTTTCCAATTATTTATCCAGCTAATATTAAAAAATTAATTTGTTGTAACGCACTCAGTATAGTTTGTTGTTTTCTAATATGTTTTTTTACATTTTTGTTTAAGTATCTAATTATAAATATCAGCATAACACTTCCAAAAAAAAAAAAAATTAATATAATGGAAAAAAGTTTCTGCCAGCGATCGGGAAGCGCTTACTGGACGATAAAGCCGCAAATTGATGCAGAATTTTTGCTTTTCTACAAGATAGCTTCTTGCCACTAGGTCTACCTCGTCCATCCTACACCACAACCTAGGGGCACGATCCCAAGGAGGTGGGGGATCAACATTAATTTAGTTAAATCTCGTAACAGATGTCTTTTTCTTTCTTCAACCTCCATGGGTAGCTCCTCTCCGCCGAGGAGTTTTCGCTCCAGGAATTCTTATTCGGCTGTCTCGTTCGATTTTAGTCTCTTCATCTGTTAGATTTTTTTAACGATCCACAATAGGACCTCGGCTTGAAATAGAATCTTCCTTTTTCTTCTGCGGATTAAAACACAGGGATACTTGCTAGTTATAAAGATATTGGTGGTTTTTGTCACATTTTTCACGAGTTTGTCTAAAAGTTGATATTTGTTGGTCATAATGGGTTCTAGTTCCGGTGGCGACACATTCTAATGTTTCATAATGGGTTATAATGTTTCCTTTACTCGAAGGTGGCCGAACCTAATGTTTTTCCCTTCCTTTCATTTAAAATGATCGAATATACATTCCAAATATTACTACTTTTATTGTTTTTAATTTAATTAGTTTCTATTTTTTTGCAGTGTCTATTATGGCAATGAACGGTGAGTGAATCAAATGAATGCTTTGTTATTTTTTAATGAATCAGGTACAATTTTGTTGCATGAAATATAACGGCATTAAAAAACATTGTGTTAAAAGGCAATTAACAAAAATAATGAGTGCACCTTAAAGAAACAACATTACTTGTTATTGTCGAATGAAAGCATGTCAATAGCAATGTAAGATCGAATGTATAAAAAATAAGAATAATTTCATTCCGAACTCTGGTCGGAATACCTGAACAGATTTTTATGAACAAAGGTTTCGAAAACGTAGACTCACACAGGTAGGTAAATATAAATCACGCCACACAAAAAAACACATTCACTCAGTCTCCGAAAAGTAAGTGTTTCTCTTTTTCTTTATAGAAAACTCGAAATTTACCACCTAACGGAAACAACCCAGGACTCTTTGGACGGAAACCAGTTGCTTCACGGACGGACAGGTGAGTAAATTAATTTGGGCAATTGGAACTAACTATTGTAGTGATGTGGGTTATCATAGTATTGGTCCAGCATGACTTTTGTCATTTTTTTGTCTTTTCCACATTTTTTGAAGACGGATCAGACGAATCTACTAACTTTTTATTTTTGAAAGAATATTGTGAAATCCATTGTTTCTTAGCTGCTTAAGTTTGTGTATGCAAAAATGTTGTTAGATACCCTTTTCATTGTCATAACATATTTATCGATAATATTTAATTCACATATTGTTGAAAACTAGTTTATTACATTTGTGGGTTATTGCTGATTTTCCAGGTAAATGTTAGAAATATATGAATTTTGAACCTGAAGCTACTTAACAATTTATCTCTTTAAATAGGTGCAAACTTTTTTTATTTAAAAAAAAGATGTAACATAGGTAGAACCACACAAATACGCCCCAATACCGAAATTTCTACTCTAAATGACACACGGACGAAAACAAAAATTAGATTAAAGGAAACTACACATTCACGTTCAACAATACTTTTTTCTCGGTGATCCAGAATATATATACTTTGCACTGTCTAACAAAATTATTTCGAGGAGTTACAAATAGAATGGCAAAGTTAATATACAATCCAATAGTGGATATTATAATGCGATAGATTCGGCTTTCGAAACCAAAACTTTTGATGGGAATGTTTAAAAAATGAATTGATGTTCGTACTGCTCTTTAAGATTAACATTAGTAGTAAAAATGAACTTATTATAGAGCGACTGTTTGTCTGCTTTAAACTAAGAGAGGCTCGAACCGCATTTTGGACATTCGTGCTGAGAGTGAACAAAAAGTACCAAAATTTACAAATTGTTTATATGCATCTGACTAAGTGCATAAAATATTTTGGAATTTCGTACAAAACCGGTAGGGAAAATACAAGAAATATTAACTACTTCAACTGTGGAACAGTTGCGAAAGGAGAGAGTTATTAATTTTTAATGTAGTGTTCGCTACAAAATCCTTGCAAAAGGCCCCTAATCAGCTAAAATAAGAAAATGTTTTAGGAGTATGCAATGAACATGGTCTTGAAAATTCTTCAACCAGGGAATCGAAACCATACATTAGATAAAGAATTTATTTGATTTAATTATAATAATGCTGTATTTCCTTCCAACTCAAAATTGGACCTATATATATAATAATCCGCCACAAGAGGCAGAAACCGTTACGAACTCTAAGAAAATCAAATGTTGCAAGTGACGTCGATTTGTAAACATGGAACTATAAGAGACAGACCCCGTTACCAACTGTAAGTAGCAAATTTTATACAATATCGTTAAAAATGCTAATATCATCACAATGGCGGATATGGAGAGGAGCCGTTATGTGGTAGCAATAGGAAAACGTGAACCTTTATAGAACATAAAATTTATCAATGGTTGAAACAATTTGTTAATTGCAGCCCATTCAAGAATGAATTGAATGCTGTAAAATTGTGTGTAGCTATTATAGCATCCCCCTATTGCTCATCTAATTTAGAAATCCGAATTTCGTTAAGCTCAGACACAAGAAATGTTATTTTCTTAGCCAAACCATCTAAGTTATTATTTCCTGGAGTCACACCGGTCAACGCGTTAAGACTTTCATTAGACGACTTTACACGCATTCGATATTAGAATCTCTATTGATTGTAAGGCCTTATCCATGGTACCAAATTACACGTCACTGTGAACTTAATGGTATTACAATTACTGAATTAAAACATTATTTTCCAATTATTTATCCAGCTAATATTAAAAATTAATTTGTTGTAACGCACTCGGTATAGTTTGTTGCTTCCTAATATGTTTTTTACATTTTTGTTTAAGTATCTAATTACAACTATCAGCATAACACTTTCCAAAAAAATCATATGATGGAAAAAAGTTTCTGACAGCGATCGGGAAGCGTTTACTGAACGATAAAGTCCGCAGATTGATGCAGCGTTTTTTTCTTTTCTACATTCAATATAGCCTCTTACCACTAAGTCTACCTCGTCCATCCTACACCACAACCTAGGGGCACGATCCCAAGGAGGTGGGGGATCAGCATTAATTTAGTTAAATCTCGTAACATATGGTATTTTTCTTTCTTCAACCTCCGTGGGTAGCCTCCTCTCCGCCGAGGCGGTCTCGCTCCAGGAATTCTTCTTCGGCTGTCCTCGTTCTCAGTTCTTCCAGAATTCCTGTTTCTTCTATACCCATCGATTTTAGTCTCTTCATCTGTTAGATTTTTTTCAACGATCCACAGCTTGAATCGGACTTCACGGAAAGTACGACAGTTTCTTCTAAATTCCAATAGGAACGCGGCTTGACACAGGATCTTCCTTTTTCTTCTGCGGATTAAAATGCAGGGATCCTTGCTACTGACAAAAAAAGGATCGCCATGCAATGAAATGATTCTTTTAGCTTTGCTGGTGGAGCAAATTTTGGTCACGAACAAGTCTGACTTCTTTATATATTCGCCAGATGTCTTAATCTCTAATATTTACACAAATACTCGATATTGAGTAACTCTAAACCAATGAAAAAGAGGTCAATATAGTTTATAATACATATGTATGTGTGTATGTATTCATCATATGTTGTCATGCATCCGAATCTTGGATTCATATTTTATAACTTCACTCAATTAAATTTACTATTGAGTTATTCTTTCCATTGACCGAATTTTAACTCACTACAATAGAAACGAATTCCAATTGGAAAACTTACACAATTGCCATACATATGAGTGAGCATTTCGCTACAAAACAAAGAAACAATGCACAAAAACAATAAACACGCTGTAGCGCTGACCAAAGCAAAATATGGAACATCAAATACATGGTAACATAATTTTACCAATGTTAAGTATCTTGAGAATGGAATATTGGATTCCGATAGCAAGGAATAGGGCATGTGCGATTGTTCTCAGTATAAATACTCAAATTATGGCAGCTCTTCCTCCGGAAAGGACAATAATTAATAGGGCGTTTATTACAACTGGTGAAGACTTTGCTGGTCCTACTGAAGTAAAATCGTTTCCTGGACGGGCCTGAGAAATTACGAAGGGATACCTTTGTATATTTGTTGGCTTTTCGACCAAAGCCATTCGTTTTGAGACCGTATTGGATTTTCATTGCTCGTCGAGGTTATTCACTAACTACATTTTTATTAATTGCACAAATTTTGTTGAAGTTTCTCCCGAGATTCGCGAACATTTCATTCAGTTCTAATGCGTCCCGAATCGGGTTCTGGTGTTCTCGCACCCCAAGGTCTCTTGTGGAAATTTATTCTAGATTGATGCATTCTAAGAGGCTGGAGTTAAAAGTTTTAAACCACATTTTCGGAGACATAGTCAAAATATTCGCTTCTTTGAAGAATTAACGACAATGTTAGCACAAATAGAAGCTTGTCTCGATTCGCGGCTTCTTTGTCCCATCTCGTCACTTCTTAAATGGTGCTCCTCCAGAGACTTGTATTTTTCAACAGCCAATACCGTTCGTGGATCGGTATAGAAAGGTCCAGACACATGTATAAATTTGTAATAAATGGAAAGAGGAATATCTCAAAACTTTGCGTAGGCGGAACAAATGGAAATGACCAGAAAGAGAAGTAGAAAAAATAATTGAAACATATCGGGAACAACATACGTTGTCTGGCAAAATGGCATCAAGCTAATACATGCCACAACAGGAAATGTTTTGTAATATGTCATAATAAACATTATGATACTGTAACGTAGTAGTATGTGCCATGCCGCGGTGGAGTGGTACACTACAAAATATTTTTATTAAAAAATAATGGATTTTATCTGTCATGTATGTTTAGATTGTTTGCGAAATAGTAGAAAAGTATGAGAATAGGTAGAATAAAAAAACCAAATCTGATCTGAGTAGAATTTGATTTAAAACATTAAAATGAAAATTTAAATTTTTCGCGAAAAGTGTATTTGGTTGCTTTGTAATGGGTTTGGTTGGGTGGGAAAGAGTGCTTACAAGTTCTTATGGATATGCAAGTTCTTATGGATATGCCCGAAATTAGGCCTATTGCGTTGTAATAACCAGTAAAAAGGTACATTCATTTATAATTTATTATCTACAGTGGTCCTCTAAATGAAATCAATGAATGTTTATTATGCAGACAATTTAACTATTGTGCCGACAATTTAATATCTAGAATATAGTTTGCCACAATTTCGCATCGGAGTACAGACAAACTGTATTATTGTAATAACAATATATATACAAATGCCAGTGTCCTGTCTTTTAGTTCTTATCAAACGTTCAGTGAATAAATGCCGGTATCTAAAATATTCTCTTTTATTTTGTATTTGGTTTATGATTATTATATTTCATTTGTTTAATTAATAGAATTTTTTATTTTAAATATACATTTATATATTAAAAATTAAATACTTTTAAATAAATCAGTATTAAATATGCTCCATGATCATATAGTATGTTGTTTTATTTCTTCTTTAATTTCCACTTATACAAACATTGATTGTCATATCTAATTTTGTATAATTAAGTCAAATAGAATGTTCAATCAGAGACTGTTGCTTTATTTTAATATGCATGTCAAGTCCTAGTCCATCGCCTCGTCCGAGGTTTGGTCCTACGACCAGTTCGTCCGTGGAACTAAAACAGATTTCCCATTTTGTCGGGAAACCTCTGGGGTCACTTACTGTCTCGATCATATCACCCAACCTTATTGTTCTTCTAATGGATGTTGCTCCAACAGTTACTATTAGAGCAGTGTTAGATCCTTGCGGGGGCAAACCCAAATTTACGAATCGATGGTGTCCATTTGAGATTACGAACATACAATTTTGATCAGCGTTCGAAAATAAACATTATGATACTGTAACGTAGTAGTATGTGCCATGCCGCGGTGGAGTGGTACACTACAAAATATTTTTATTAAAAAATAATGTATTTTATCTGTCATGTATGTTTAGATTGTTTGCGAAATAGTAGAAAAGTATGAGAATAGGTAGAATAAAAAACCAAATCTGATCTGAGTAGAATTTGATTTAAAACATTAAAATGAAATTTTTAATTTTTCGCGAAAAGGGTATTTTGGTTGCTTTGTAATGGGTTTGGTTGGGTGGGAAAGAGTGCTTACAAGTTCTTATGGATATGCAAGTTCTTATGGATATGCCCGAAATTAGGCCTATTGCGTTGTAATAACCAGTAAAAAGGTACATTCATTTATTATTTATTATATACAGTGGTCCTCTAAATGAAATCAATGAATGTTTATTATGCAGACAATTTAACTATTGTGCAGACAATTTAATATCTAGAATATAGTTTGCCACAATTTCGCATCGGAGTACAGACAAACTGTATTATTTGTAATAACAATATATATATAAATGCCAATATCCTGTCTTTTAGTTCTTATCAAACGTTCAGTGAATAAATGCCGGTATCTAAAATATTCTCTTTTATCTTGTATTTGGTTTATGATTATTATATTTCGTTTGTTTAATTAATAGAATTTTTTATTTTAAATATACATTTATATATTAAAAATTAAATACTTTTAAATAAATCAGTATTAGATATGCTCCATGATCATATAGTATGTTGTTTTATTTCTTCTTTAATTTCCACTTATACAACATTGATTGTCATGTCTAATTTTGTATAATTAAGTCAAATAGAATGTTCAATCAGAGACGGTTGCTTTATTTAAATATGCATGTCAAGTCCTAGTCCATCGCCTCGTCCGAGGTTTGGTCCTACGACCAGTTCGTCCGTGGAACTTAAAACAGATTTTCCATTTTGTCGGGAAACCTCTGGGGTCACTTACTGTCTCGATCATATCACCCAACCTTATTGTTCTTCTAATGGATGTTGCTCCAACAGTTACTATTAGAGCAGTGTTAGATCCTTGCGGGGGCAAACCCAAATTTACGAATCGATGGTGTCCATTTGAGATTACGAACATACAATTTTGATCAGCGTTCGAAAATAAACATTATGATACTGTAACGTAGTGGTATGTGCCATGCCGCGGTGGAGTGGTACACTACAAAATTTTTTTTATTAGAAAATAATGTATTTTATCTGTCATGTATGTTTAGATTATGTGCGAAATAGTAGAAAAGTATGAGAATAGGTAGAATAAAAAAACCAAATCTGATCTGAGTAGAATTTGATTTAAAACATTAAAATGAAGTTTTAAATTTTTCGCGAAAAAGGGTATTTTGGTTGCTTTGTAATGGGTTTGGTTGGGTGGGAAAGAGTGCTAACCTTACAAGTTCTTATGGATATGCCTGAAATTGGGCCTATTGCGTTGTAATAACCAGTAAAAAGGTACATTCATTTATAATTTATTATCTACAGTGGTCCTCTAAATGAAATCAATGAATGTTTATTATGCAGACAATTTAAATATTATGCAGACAATTTAATATCTAGAATATAGTTTGCCACAATTTCGCATCGGAGTACAGACAAACTGTATTATTTGTAAGAACAATATATATAACAATTCCAGTGTCCTGTCTTTTAGTTCCTATCAAACGTTCATTGAATAAATGCCGGTATCTGAAATATTCTCTTTTATTTTGTATTGGTTTAAGATTATTATATTTAATTTGTTTAATTAATAGATTTTTTTATTTTAAATATACATTTATATATAAAAAATTAAATACTAAATAAATCAGTATTAAATATGTTCCATGAACATATAGTATGTTGTTTTATTTCTTCTTTAATTTCCACTTATACAAACATTGTTTGTCATATCTAATTTTGTATAATTAAGTCGAATAGAATGTTCAATCAAAGACTGTTGCTTTATTTAAATATGCATGTTAAAATGTTAATATTAAATATACAATCTTTAATTCCATTCATTATAAGAATGTCATTCATTATTAATGCTTTTATATCAAAAAATCAAGCATCTAATATATTTTTTCTAAATCACAAAAAGCACACTGATGCCAGTAATTTTTTTTTTCAATGTGGTGCATGTGGTATATTCGTTTTGTTGGTGGCAGCATACCGGTACACCAGCGATACAAGTTTTAGCGATACTGTACACTATTATTGTGTACTGTTTATTTTCGAACGCTGATTTTGATGGAGTCTAGTTTTGTCGCATAACAGTGGCCTCTAACTTTGGCCCCTCTCAAGTTTTTTTTTTTTTTTTTGGTTGCTGCTAATTTAAGAAATCTATGACATGTCTTCACGCCTACTAAAGCTGCCCCAGAGAGAAATAAGGAGCCTTTCTTGGGATTACCCCTATTTACATCAGGTCGTGCGGCTTTAATGCTCGGTCTTAATGTGTATGCCAGAATCGTTTCTAATCGAGTACAAGTGATGTCAAGTCTGCATGTTGCTCATTGCACCCTATTTGGGTGCGACTTATCGGGCTAAAGGTTATACTTGTTACAATCTGTATATTCCTTTTTGATACAACGGTAAATTCAGATTCTACCAACGCCAACTTTCAATGTTATGATTGCACTCACTCTCGCCTACCAACTAATTGTCTCTATCAATTGTCTCTATCTACCTCTTAATTATATATCAAATATATGACAATCGTTGGAAATTGTTGAAATGTGAGACAATACCAGGTGTAGTGGACCAAATTATTTTATTTTATCGAATACTGATAAAAATATTGAAATACGCAAAATGTAATGTAAAACAATCGAACATATATTTCCAATGTTATGCAAATATTTGTAAATCAAAATACGAATATTACGATGTACAAAGTTAGGATCAAATCGTATACAGTCAGATAGACAAGCGGACTCCCCTAGGTCGACTTCAATGGTCTGAGACCGTTATTTCGCTGATGCACGATTTGGTCGTAACAAATCATATAAACACTCTGCTGCCATATAGCTTAGGGTATAACTAGTCTCATATGCATGTTCATTTTTTTTGTTTCTTAGGAATTGTTCTCTTTTTTGTGTGCGAGCACAATTTTACAAAGCTACCTTATGCTCTTATAAAATAGACCGGCAACTAGTCGTTGTACTTTAAACATATCGCATGTTTTATGCTTATTGTGCAAAAAAAAAAAAAAAAAAAAAAAAAAAAAATATATATATATATATATATATATATATATATATATATATATATATATATATATATATATATATATATATATATATATATATATATATATATATATATTATTGTTGCTACACAATAGTCCCATTTTTTTTAAATTATCATGTGCGTTTTTTTATATAAAATTATGTTAAAACAAGTAAAACACATTAAGTTCGTCAGGGTCGAACTTTTAAAGCCCTCTAACATGCTTTAAACTACAAATAACGGTAAGATCGTTTGGATAATGTTTTTAAACTTTTCCCAAAATAAAAAACAAAAACGGGAACCTATGTGTACAATTTTATACTTTAAGGATTGTTATCTGCCAAATCTTCTTAAATACTAATTTTGAAAATACCGAATATCGGTGGGTACCGTTTTATACGCGCAATGTTCTGCCACGGGAGCTAGGACCTGCTGTAAATGTCAATTTTTGGATAAATCCGTAAAACATGTGACTAAAACTACCGAATACCGAATGTCAGAAGGTACCATTATATAGAGGACTATACGAAAACGTGGACCTATGTGAACAACGTTCCCCCACCCTAGCTGGATCCCATTACGAACTACTAATACAATTTTTTAGACAAATCCACGAAAAATATGTTGAAAAACATAAAAAAAAACAGTATATCGTGCGGTACCGTTATGAGCCAACACATACGGAGAGGAAGACCAATGTATTTCATCAATACCAACCATCCTAGACACAATACATTGCTGTGCCAAATGTTGAAGCTCTACATCAAATCACGTGGGCTCTATCGTGATTTCAACAGACACACGGACATCGTAATGGGGTTTACGACGAATATTTGGAATGTTAATATACCATCCTTTTCACGGTGGAGGGTATAAAAATTATTTTTTAAATAAGTGTTTAAAAAAATTTTACTACGATATTTTGTTACTTTAAATGTAGTGTAAGTATATATATATATATATATATATATATATAGTAATATAGTAATGCCGCTTAAATCATCAAAATACCGAACATCAGGAGGTACCATTGTGGGGGCTATACGAAGACGTGTATCCATTACGAACTTCAAATACGAAACGTAATATTGTGGATATACGATGACGTGGACCTGCATAACCAATTTTTGTCATAGCCAATTTAAAACAATTCCGCTAAAAAGTGTCGCTTATATGATTAAAATCAATGAAATTTAGCCCGTCTACTGTCAAAATACACATATGTGCAAAATATTAGCCTTGTATCTCAATTTGTTCGAAAGATAGCTTGATTATAAGATCGACTTAGAACTGTACGCTGATCAAGAATGTATATATATAGGTTGGGGATATTATATACAGATTGCAATTATCGTCCGATCCTCACGAAAATTTCACAAGGGTAGGGTTAGGCTCAGAAGGGTTAGGCCTATTGTTTTCAAAGATGTCCGCAGTATATTTAGGTGTTGGAATGGACCAACAACTAAAAATGTTCCTGAATTTGCAGCCGTTATAAAGATCATAATATAAACTAAAGGACACGAAATCTCGCATGAGGTTAGAGTTTAGGTGTGCTGGTAGAATGGAACACTACTTTTGTGTGAAAAAAATATCAACATTCTCATTCAACCGAAACGCTGCAATAACTTACAGGCGAAATCCAAAATACACAAAAGGCTAATTTCTGCCTTTTTGGTGCTAATTTCGTTGACGAATATAGCCAAATATGGTGGACAAGAAAATCATATAGATGAGTCTAAATTTGAAGATACACAATGGCATCTTGCTGTTGGAGATGGTCGCAAAATATTAACCAAATAATGAAATATTAATGAACCAAAAATAAGAAAAATTTCCTGATCACGACTCGCCTGAGAAGAGCGTTAAGGACAGGGAAGAATTCTAGCATTTTGAATGACCATTGTATTATATTTAGCAATAAAATGGACCACAAAAACTAACAGCACGACGGAGACCATAAATATTGGGCAAATGTCTTTGGTCAAAATGCTAAGGGTAATATCTGGGCACCGTGCACCGTGACATAATTTCAAAAGCGAAATCTTTCAAAATGAATTTGGACATAAGAGGGCTTCCAACATGTTATAGTGTTGTAGGGTATCACATGGTCGGCCCCGCACGGCTATAGCGTTGCTTACTTGTTTTTTTTATTGTTATTGGTACCTTTCCAATATACGCTTGGTTAGACCTTATACTAATTATCTAAAATACTTAGACATTATTTTTTTTTTTTTTTCGTTTTTAAAATGTGATGTCTGGATTGGTGTTCAGAGAGCAAAGCTAGCATACTTACCACTGCGTCATAGTGTCTTATATTCCTCGTATAAAATAAAGTCTTATTTTTGTTCAATTCATAAATAATTGTAAACTATCGAATGAGTTGCTCACTTCAAAATGCTTGCAGTGGTGTTTCTTATTCTCTGTCATGATTGAAATAAACATACATATACAAAAAATATTTAAAAATTTGTTTGTATAAAATAATTTTTGTTTTAATTTTGTTATATTTTAGTAACAATAATTGTTCTGTTTCAGTACCTGCAAGAATCTACTTTGAATTTTTCTTCGATATCATAAAGGGAAAATCCGTTATCGTAGCAAAAACTTTTACATTCAGAAGTTCTGGAACGGACACACATCTCATATTGCTTTTTTATTAGAATAATCTTACATTATCTTTTTATTAAACGGACTATCAGTTTTTTTAATTGGAGTTCAGATCAACAAAACAATATGCTTATTAGGCAATTAGATACTTAAACAGGTATCAATTTTTAAATATCAAATTGAGACTCAAGTCAGGCTTTATTAATACCAAGTAAAACGGGGTTTGATAAACAATATTACCTGCCTTTGCACATTTCTCAAAATTTGTTTGTATCGAACACTCCAGTTCCTACCTTAGGATTCGTATCATGAATTGGAAGTTTTAACTGTTTCTGCAGTCCCTCTGAAGAAAAAATGAAGACTCGGGAGCCGGATCTATTACGCCATGATTTATATCGCTTAGGAGTGACTTCTAAGTGATTTGCGGTGATTTGATTGCTTCACAATAACAAGGCACACACAAACTCTACTCTACCATCCGAGTAACACACACACTCAAATTAAGTACACATACTCAAATTTACCCAGCAAGCAAAAAATATCCCGCAAATCACTTAGAAGTCACTCCTATGCGATAGAAATCATCGCGTTTGATATCGCTATCTCACCCCAGAAGGAGCATCCTTCGGAAAGAGATGAACCACGCACGCGATAATTTTTAGCATGACCTAAAAGTGTTATTTCTAATAATCGTGGAAGTCACTTCCTCGATAATTATTGGAAGTGAAAAAAAATTACACCAGACTTAATCATTTTTTTTATTGTTTTTGTTACTTTTTCCAATGTGCACTGTCATAGAATTCTTACTTATTAGATGAAATACTCAAAAATTTATTTCGTTTTAAAAATGTGATGTCTGGATTAGGAATCGAATCGAGGTGTTCTGAGAGCAAAGCTACAATTCGTCTTGATCTACCCTTTAGTATGCAGGTCAGTGTCACACAATTCTTTCATATTTGGGCTTATAGCACTCATTAAATGACCAAATTTACAACATAAAAAATTCATACATTCTTGTAGCTACTCAATTTACTTAAGCTTTGCTTTCTTTTTTAGAAGTTGCTCTGTAAGAGTAGCATTGTTTACATCATTATCGCTGCTAACAACATTACATTTAACCTTCATGTTGGAGTGTTACTTTACAACAATCGTAGTGTTTTCAGTGAAATAAATATGCATTGTTAACTCTTCTCTACTCTCCCATCAAAGTATATAGTGAAATAAATATGCATTGTTAACTCTTCTCTACTAAAAATAACCACGTGGACTGCTTGATAGTTTAGATATACGAGAAAAGTGGGAGATGCAAAGCGCACTATATATATATATATATATATATATATATATATATGTATATATATATATATATATATATATATATATATATATATATATATATATATAAATATATATATATATATATATATATATATATATATATATATATATATATATATATATATATATATATATATATATATATATATATATATATGTATATATACTAGCTGAACCCGGTGCGCTTCGCAACCCCTTTTGATTTTATATGCATTCAAAATTTTATTTACGAATATATGTTGGTTGAAAAAAAAAAAATAAAAATTAAAAAAAAATATATATGGCACTACTTTAATGCGTAAATAACCAAAACCATTAGAAAAGCAGTAACATGACATACATACACGAAGGGTTTGTCCTCCGGATTTATTTATTTCATAGCAAATACCAAGCGTGCAGTAAAATGCAATCTTTTCAAGTTGAGTGGCTTTTCTATTGCAATTAGTGAATTCGAGATAGCAACATACTTCGCCGTAATAAGCGTATTTCAAATCAATTGTTGTTTTGTTTTTTAGTGTTAGCCTAAGGCGTTGTGGGTCAATGGTTCTTATTAAAATCATATCCCAATCTGATCCGGTTTAAATATATTTTAAAAAAAATACTTTTACACCAAATTCCGCCACACCTTTCATATTTCAATGAAATTGGTGCGTCAAACATGTGAAATCGGGCGATAACATATATATATATGGGAGCTATATCCAAATCTTAACTAATTTCCAATTAATTTGTCACATTTATTATTGTAACCAAATTCCGCCACACATTTTGAATTTCATTTGTATCGGTCATATATATCATGTTTGGTGCATAACATGTATGAAATCGGCCGAAATATATATGTTAGCTATACCCAAACCTCAACTTATTTCAATATAATTTGGCAATTTTTTTTTGGTGCCAGATTTTGTCTCTCTCGCTTTGGGTGCATCAAATATGTGAAATCGGCTGAGTATATATATGGGAGCTATAATCAAATCTGAGCCTATTTGCATATAATTTGTCAAATTTATTTTTGTACCAAATTTAGCCACTCTTGCCGAATTTCATGCATCAAATAAGTGAAATCGAAGGAAAATATATATGGGAGCTATATCCAAATCTGAACCGATTTAATATAATTTCACTAATTTATTTTCTAATCAAAATCCCGTTACATATTCTAAATTTCTTTGGAATCGAACATACATATCGTGTATGGTGCATAAAATACATGAAATCGGTCGAAAATATATATGAGAGCTATATCCAAATCTGAACCGATTTTAATATAATTTGACATATGTATATTGTTTTAATTTCCGCTACACATTCCAAATTTCATTGAAATTAGAGATACATAGCGTGTTTGGTGCATCAAATACATGAAATCGGTCGAAAATATATATGGGAGCTATATCCAAATCTGAACCGATTTCAATTTAATTTGACAAATTCATTGTGGCTCCCAATTCCGTTACTTATTTTAAATTTCATTACAATTGGAAATACATATCGTGTTTGGTCGACCAAATATATGAAATCGGCCGAAAATGTATATGGGAGCGATTTCAATATAATTTGGGAAATCGATTTTTTTAGATAAAATCTATCACACGTTTCAAATTTCATTGAAATTGAGGAAACATAGCGTGTTTGGTGCATCAAATGCTTTAATCGGCCGAAAATATATATTGGAGCTATATCCAAATCTGAACCGATTTCAATATAATTTGACAAATTTATTTTCGGATTAAATCCCGTCACACATTCCAAATTTCATTGGAATCGAACATTCATATTGTGTTTGAGGCATCAAATGAACGAAATCGGTCGAAAATATATATGGGAGCTATATCCAAATCTGAACCGATTACAATATAATTTGGCAAACTTATTTTTGTTCCAAATTCCGTTACGTATTCCAAATTTGGAGACTGTATCTTCAACCAATCAATAGATATGTGCATATAAAATCTAAATTTTTAGGAGGTACCTCCGATTCTGCTGCTATATTTCCAGTTCCAAGTGGAAAATCAAAAATGTATATAGCCTATGTTATTTTTAGGCGATGTTGCAGTATATATGGAAATTTTCAGGAAAATCTATTCAGCGGTTTTCGAGTCCATAAATTACAAACAAACAAACAAACAAACAAACAAACATACAAACATTTTCCTCTTTTATAGATATAGAAGAAGAAGATATATATAAGTGTGGTGAGTGTGTGATAGTGTCTATCTGGCTTTCCTTTTCACTGCAAATTTCAGATCATTAAGCTCGTCTCGAAAGAGAAAACAAACACTTAAATCATAAAACATATGATCTTCGCCTTAACAAGGCAAAACTCGAAAAAAAAATTAATGTCTAAGTATTTTAGCTAATTAGTATAAGTTCCAACCAAGCTTATATTGGAAAGGTACCAATAACAATAAAAAAACAAGTAAGCAACGCTATAGCCGTGCGGGGCCGACCATGTGATACCCTACAACACTACAACATGTTGGAAGCCCTCTTATGTCCAAATTCATTTTGAAAGATTTCGCTTTTGAAATTATGTCACGGTGCACGGTGCCCAGATATTACCCTTAGCATTTTGACCAAAGACATTTGCCCAATATTTATGGACTCCGTCGTGCTGTTAGTTTTTGTGGTCCATTTTATAGCTAAATATATTACAATGGTCATTCAAAATGCTAGAATTCTTCTCTGTCCTTAACGCTCTTCTCAGGCGAGTCGTGATCAGGAAATTTTTCTTATTTTTGGTTCATTAATATTGCATTATTTGGTTAATATTTTGCGACCATCTCCAACAGCAAGATGCCACTGTGTATCTTCAAATTTAGACTCATCTTTATGATTTTCTTGTCAACGATATTTGGCTATATTCGTCAACGAAATTAGCACCAAAAAGGCAGAAATTAGCCTTTTGTGTATTTTGGATTTCGCCTGTAAGTTATTGCAGCGTTTCGGTAGAATGAGAATGTTGGTATTTTTTTCACACAAAAGTAGTGTTCAATTCTACCAGCACACCTAAACTCTAACCTCATGCGAGATTTCGTGTCCTTTAGTTTCTATTTATGACCTTTATAACGGCTGCAAATTCAGGAACATTTTAAGTTGTTGGTCCATTCCAACACCTAAATATATTGCGGACATCTTTGGAAACAATAGGCCTAACCCTTCTGAGCCTAACCCTACCCTTGTGAAGCAACTGCAAAATCTGGTAATTTTTCAGTTTTTGGTCCATTTCAATCGTTAAATATTATGCGATCATCACCCCAAAAAACAATAGGGTTCTATTCTGGCCATAACCCCATCTCCATTTTCAATTTCGTGAGGATTGGGCCATAATTGCGACCTGTAGAGTGATTATAAATTAACATGGACAGACGGACGGACGGACAAACCTAGCTAGATCGACTCAGCTCTGCGAGATAGGAAGATCCATATATACTTTCCTATGTGGGAAACTAATATTTCGAGGTGTTACATAATTTTTGGCCCAATCAAACTTATAATACCCCCAACACATAGTGTTGTATGGTATAATAATTGCAATTTTTTCATATGCAATAACTGTCGAGGACCTAGAAGTTACGCAGTATACGCTTTTTAGTCATGTTTAAATATATCGCGGGCGAGCTTCATTTCTTTCAGAAGGATTATCCTTCCGGGTGAGAAAACGATATCAAACGCGATGATTTCTATCGCTTAGGTGTGACTTCTTAGTGATTCGCGGTATATTTGCTTGCAGGGACAAACGCTAGCGTGCATAATTGTTTCAAACTTGGTAATTGAAGTGCGTAATAGGCACTACAGCCTATGCAGGTCTACGTCGTCGTATAGATCCTAATATAACGGCTACATTCCGTATTTTTAAGATTTTAATAGAATTTTTAAAGGATTGTTGGCTTTGTTGATACCATAGTATTTTGTTGCTGCAAAATGGTCAGGCTTAACCCCTTTATTGTTGTTTTTATAAAAACAACGTTTGTTTATTAGTGGCGAATGAGGGTAATGTTTACCAGGGGTAAGGCAGGGAATACCTAGGTTTCGGAAAGAGCCACCGATCCTCATCAGTTCCCTTATTGAAAATTGGCACTTGTCCAATCTTTCAAAATTATACCATTATTTATAATTTTATAATTTATAATTTTTTATTAAAAATGATGCCATATTAAAAAAGACGTTAATGTTTTTTATCAAAGATTGTTGAATTAAGATTTAGGTGAGATGGTTATATTTTTTTCTTCTGCCCTTCCTCTTTCGAATACTCCTTACAGAAAAAGAGATTTGCTCGATAGGATCACAAACCTTGTACAATTAAGTGAAGATATAAGCTTAGCGAAATTACAAGGGTATTATGTATGAATATGCACCACATAGAAACATTTATGAACCGGCTCATCTCCTCTAGACATGAATATGTGTAATAGTGGGTGTAAGAGTTATCAATACAATTATTATAACATTCTAGTTCCATGTACAGTGACTTACATTCTAACGCCAATAATAACGTCTTATAAAAAAAAAACAAATATACTCACTTTGTTACTTTAAATACTCTGAGTAGGCGGACGCATCGCAAAACTGACACTCCCAGAGGTGCCATTAATTCACTACTGGTTAATACCATTTCAGAAATACTTCCTATAACCACAAAACAGTCGAATCGATTGAACAGAGACACAAAGTATCCCTGAAACCCCAGACTGTACATTTTCAGTATCATTTCACAAGTAAACAATGCGATGAAAAATATATTAGTATATTCTAAAAAAAAAAAAAAAAAAAAAAATATATATATATATATATATATATATATATATATATATATATATATATATATATATATATATATTATAGGAAGACGGTAAATATAAAGATTGCAATTATATAGTTACTAATATACAATAATTGGAGAAAGCTATAGTGTTTAGCAAATGAAACCTACAATTTCTAAGTTGATCTACTTTCTCTCCTTCAAGTTAAGAACAACAGCAGTATGAAAGCTCAGGGAGTACTCCGAGAATAATAGGGAAACGCTAATCAAAAAGCTAAGGTTAGAGCAATGCAAATGCAGGCTCTAGAGGGGGTCGTAGCACCATTTACGTTCAAATGCGAATACCAACCTTGAAATTGATCCAACCATATAGGCTGCCTGTAGTGTTCGGTTGCAAGTACTCCAGTGTTTAAAAAAACTAATAAGATTATCAACCAGTAGAATGCCTGCGATTTGACAGCTTTTCTGCAGGCTCGACGAATGCGCCGATTAATTCGCTCTAAATACTTTTTTTGTGATCGAAACCATGAATCTGTCTGCTGAGTCTCATTTTCATGGTCTTTTAAATTATCAATTGAAACTACCTCTTTTACTTTATTTTTGTGACAATCTTCTATTATCTGAGCATCTGGGTCTGGTTCAATATCTTCCGCCTGTGTAATCCAATCCAAATAGCCTCGCAAGTCTTCTTCTATTTGCTGCTTTTCTCGAAGTTTTTGAAAATCGCCGCGATTTTTAGCTTTCGTGCGTTCTTTTGAAAATTCTCCAGATAAAACGCCAAGAATTAAGTTCATTACAAAGAATGCTCCTAAAATAACCATTGAAACAAAATATATCCATTCCCAGCTTGATCCCATCGCATCTTGTATCTGAAAATTATTAATTCCAAAATATTACTATAATTAAAATTTTAACATATCATACACTATACAAAACGTCAGTCCATCCCTCTAATGTTATGCATTGGAATACTGTCAACATTGATAATCCGAAATTATCAAAATTAGTAATGCCATCGTTAGGTCCAACCCAATCGTCGAAACATTCATATCCTGATGGGCATTTAAAACCAACTCCACACGCGTGTAATTCATCCAAATCATTTAGATACTCTCCTGTATTTGAATGTCTGCATGTCTTGTGAAGTTTTCCAGAAAATAATTCAAGTCCAATTATAGCGTAAATTATAATAACAAAAAGCACCAATAGCGCAATATGAAGTAAAGGTATCATGGCCTTTAGAATTGAATTCAAGACTACCTGCAAACCTAGAAATATGAACAAGTGTTGGTACTTAATGGAAATATTTTAAATTTACTTACTTGGAACTCCTGATACTAATCTTAAAGGTCGGAGAACTCTAAATGCTCTTAGAGCTTTAACGTCAAAACCTTCCTTTACGAGATTTGATAAAGCAGTAGATATCATTCTTAATATTTTGACAGGGAATATAAAGTTGTTGTATATACAGAGAATTGTTATTTGTTTTGAGTTACCACAGTATTTTGTAATTACAACATTGCCAGGTTTATTAGCATCGATTATCAAGGTATCAAGACACGATGCTAAGTTAAATAGAAGTGTAACAAAATGTATGAAGACTACGAAAGACTAACAGCCGCGCTATAAACTGTTACATGTCATTAAGATCCAATCAACGGATACCATTTAATGGGGCAAATATTTAATCCATTTATTTGACTGAACAATTTGTAATTCTTACAGAGTTGTTTGTCAAAATATCGAATATCGGTGGATCTAAATACTCAATGTTTTCCCGCCGGAGTTGGAACCCATTACGAACTACAAATACCAATTTTTAGACAAATTGGTAAAAAATATGCGAAAATCATTAAAGTACCTAATATCGGGAGGCACTGTTATACGGCGACTATACCAAAACGTAGACCGATATAACTCATTTGTAATATCAACCATTCTAGGCACAATACAAATTGTTCAGCAAATAGCTCTACGTCAAATATCGTGATTTCAACAGACAGACGGACATCGTTAAATCGACTTAGAATTTTATGCCGATTATAAATATATATACCATCATTTTCACGGTGGATGGTATAATAAGTTAATAAAATAAAGGAGTATTTTATGTGTTAGGAAGTAAAAAAAAACATTAAGTTTAGCCGGGCGGAACTTTTAATACTATCCACATTGTGTAAAGAAAACAGAAAACACATTTTAGATAACAAACACAAGTAAGACCGTTTGGATAGTGTTGCTAAACTTTTTAAAAAAATGTAAAGTGGATAAGGCCGTTATATGGGGGCCATACCAACACGGGAACCTCTTTAGACAATTTTATACTTCAAGAACTGTCACCTACCAAATTCTCTTAAGTACCAAATTGGAAACAGTGTTCTGGGTAAATGTGAATTGCATTAGACAAATCCGTGGGAAAATTGCAATTTTTAGACTAATCCGTGGAAAAATGTGGCAAAAAGTTATAAAAATACTGAATATACTGTGGTACAATTATATGGGGACTATACGAAAACGTGAACAAACGCATACTATGTTCTGCCACATGAGCTAGAACATATTACGAACTACAAATAGCAATATCTAGACAAATCCGTGGAAAAATTGGCAAAAATCACCAAAATATCGAATATCGGGAGGTGCCATTATATGGGGCGATACCAAAACGTGGACTTATTCATACAATATTTTGCCAAACGAGCTAAGACCCATTATGACCCAGAAATATCAATTTTTAGACAAATCCGTGGAAAAAATAATCAAAAAACCGAATATCGGGAGGTTCCATTATATAGCGGGTGTACAAAGACATGGACCGATATATCTCATTTTCAATACCAACCATCCTAGAACCAAATTGTTGTGCCAATTTTTGAAGCTCGTAATTTCAAGAGACTGACGGACGTCGTTGAATCGACTCAGAATTTTATGCTGATTATGAAAATATATACTTTTTTGGATCTACGAACAATATTTAGGGATGCTACAAACAGAATATTCCCTCCTTTTCAAGGTGGAGGGTATAAAAATACTTACTATCATGGTACAATGAATTCAAGGTAGGGCAGAACAACCATATGATTTCAATTTTTTTTATTTTTCTGGCTTAATATGTCAACTTCATATGTTTATGTGTGTGTATTTTTTCAATAATAAAAAATTGTTCAGGAAATATTCAAATTTGGGTGTTTTCAAAATGCTTATTGCAACGTATACCTCGACAAAATCTACAGTTTTTGTCGCGAAATAAACCATAAGAGATATATAGAACATGATTTTGAAAAGAAATTTTGACCTTTCATTCATTTTTCGCGGTTTGAAATTATTTATTCAAAATAAATGCAACAAGTTGTTTGATTTTTTATTGTTTTGGTAGCAATTCTGACATTACAAGCCAAACAGGTAGACCTCTATACTTGCAATTTTTTCAAAGTTGACCTACCTTCTCTTCATTGTACCATGCTTACTATACTCTTGTATTTTATTTTGTATATCCTCCATCAATCACAGTATGGAGGGTATATTAAGTTTGTCATTCCGTTTGTAATTCATCGAAATAATAATTTAAACCAAAGTATATATATTCAGCGTAAAATTCTAAGACAATTGTAATCACGCTAGAGTCGAAACTAATAAAGATAGGAAGGTTAAATTTGGCACCGATTCGAATATGGGCTATATCGGTGCATGATATCGTATAGCCCTCATAAAATTTTACCCCCGATAATTGGTATTTTGACACATTTTTCAATGCCATTGTCTGAAATTCTACACAAGGAGTACTTTACCCCAAGAAAGAGAATTTTCTATATAGGTCGACGATATCGTATAGCCCCTATACAATGGTGCCCACCGACATTCAGTATTTTGATGATTTAAGCCACATTTTTCAGTAGAATAGTCTGAAAATCCACACAAGTACCTTACCCTCTGAGTACCTTATCCTTTGGAAGAGAATTATTTATCAAGAGCTACGTTTTAGTTTAGCACCCATATAACGCAGGATTTTCGAGACATTATTCACTGGAAATGCGTCAAATTTCGTCAAACTATGACGAAAAAATTGTCTATGCATGTCCACGTCTTGGTATACCCCCATACAACTGTACCTCCTTTTATTCACCGGAATTGCGTAAAATGTCGTATTTGAAGTTCGGAGTCGTTACTTATCCAGCAACACGTCTTCGTGTAGCCCCCATATAAAGGTTTCATTTGACCGGTATTTTGCAACGGATTTTTTTTTAAATTTTTCAAGTTCCTTCCGGACGGTGGAGTGTATAAAAAGTTTGGTCTGGCCGAACTTAAATGCTTTTTTACTAATTAATGGCACAACTTTTACTTTCAACACTGCTCATCTGAATCGGGCGTTAGTCACATGCTATTATTATTATTTCATTTTCCTATTTACATAATAGTGTACATTTGGATGGGTATTAAATTGTAATGACCAGCGGACTGTTGGGATTTGGACACGAAGTTGGAACGAAGTGCTTGTTATTACTCTGTGTCTCTTCTTCACAGTCAATTTTTGACAAAGCTCATTACCATTTAGATTTCCTGCTTCATTCCCTACAGTTAATCCATACATTGTTTTTTATACGTAACATGTTAATGTGACCCTATCATAACATAATTTCTGCTAGTGTACACGGATTTCGTATGTAATTTCTTAAAAATATTATTCCTTGGTATTCGGTTTATTCTGAGATTTATAGTAAGCAAGGATTTAGAATATTTCCTCTGAAAAAACGAAAAGGACGAAGAAACTTCTATCAAAATATTAAGAAGATATATTTTGGTTTTTTTTTTTTTTTTTTTTTTTTTTTTTGTGAAAAACTTTAAAGGATATTTTTTACAAACCTACACAAAGAACTTTTTTACTCCTAAATTATGCTTTTAATTTGTTTGAATTCATAGCGTTTACTTTATTTTTAATTAATTTTTTACTTAATTATTTATCTAGTAATATAAATTTATTAGTAATAAATTTTATGCCTCCTGAATCTTATAGTATATTTTTATGACAAATAATTTTGAAGAATATTTTGCTTTGACGCGGCAGTTTTAGGACAAAAGAAAAACACTTTGTTGACTGACTTGTCAATTATATATATTTATAAAAAAAATTTTCTCCTCTAATTAACAAATATTGTTTTCATAAAACAACAGTATATTTTCAGTATATTTTTCATATTTCTTCTTAAAATGTCGTTGTAGACCAGTTGAAATATATGAAACACAAAACAGACTCGAAATTGAAAAACGAAGAAAAATGACGTCTGTGCGATAACATCCGACTAATGTGGTTTGATTGAACACTATGTAGTCTATATTTGTGCTTTAAAATATATTTTATAAATATCTTCGCTGAAAACATGTATGCTACACAAATTGTTTTTTAATAACTGTTTATGGTTCATATTCTTTACCAGCGTGTCTGGTTACCCTAAAATTTGTAAATTTTTTTGCAAATTGGTACTGGAACTGTTAACACAAAAGATCTGCAAAAGAAAGCTTCTTGCTGGACAAATTTCTTCTTGCAATCACTTGCTCTTCTCTGTTTGACCGAGCTGATTGATTGCAAGTTTTTGCAGGAATTCTGTCTGTTTACTTTTTACAGTTGTCTTGCAAAAGAGAATAATGCTAGGAACACAATTGGAGCGAACGACGAATTTCGCCCTACGCGGCGACAAAATGAGCCGCGAAAATTCGTCGTATGGAACACAATACCGACGAAATTATAAAACAGCTGATGAAGTTGTTTACTTTTTGCTCATTTGTTGACTACAATGAAAATTATACAAGAACTTATAATTCTTTATAATTTCATTTATGTCCATCTTCTCTATTATAAATTCACTAATATCCATCTTCACTCAGGCGCAAGTGCACAAATAAATAAACAAATTATTTATGTTTTTTATACGAATAACAGATAGTAGAGTGACCATAACAAATTTTAAAGTAAAAAGTAACTTTATTTACTAAAACACATAAAATTCGTACAAGTAAGGCCACCTTGTACTGTTTTGTCGCCGTTCGCCGGCGTATGAAATAGAAATAAAGCTAATTGAGTTCGAGGCGACCGACGAAATTTTCGCCGGCGCCGTGGTTGTGTGCACTTCCATATACACATATGGTTTTTATTTTTGACGACGAAATTACGCCGCGAAAAAATTCGTCGTTCGCTCCAATTGTGTTCCAAGCATAAAACTACCATACTTTCTCAGAAGTTGCTGGACAATTCCTGCAGGAATAGTAACCAGACACTCCTTATATATGATTAACAAGATTGACAAGGGAGTCAACATTTGTAAAAGCCCAAAATTTTCTAAAAGATTATCGTTCGTTCCCACGCCTCTCACTCCCAGCCCTGCCGACCGAGGGGCGACCACCCCATTCGTAGGGAGCGCGCACACACCAAAAACCGTGAATGGTGGTTTAGTGGTGCCAGCTACAGTCTAGCACATCAGCCGGTAAAGTAATATATAAAAATACACTATTGAGAAAGGAATTAAAGCAACATATAACATTTATAACAAATATAAACAAATAACAGTGAAAATAGTATGTTAACCAAAGACTACTGTTCAAATGCTGTTGTCTATTGTTTCCGTAGAGTGAATTGTAGACTAGGTGCCGTGAAAATGAACTTAAAGATTCTGACAAATAGTGCTCAAAGGCTGCGTCTTCCGGTTCCGCAAAGGAATAATATATAAATAATATATATACTTTGTTGGGTTTGACATGGGTATTTAGAGGAGTTACAAACGGAATGACAAAATAAATATACCTTCCAAAGAATGGTGGAGGGTCTTGTTCCTTTTTCCGAGTTGAGGCCTGATAGTAACTTAAAATATTGTTTTGCGCAGAAGAAATATTATATACCAGGTTTCACTATATATATGAGCATAAACAGAATACATACATTACGAATGTAATTTCCTTAAAAGTATTATAATTAGATATTAGTATTAATACAATTATATTTGAAATGTATTTACAAAAGTGGATATTATGTTATAGTAGGACACATGAACAAGTTCTGTCCAAAACACTATGCATTAACAGTGGAAAAGCAGAAAATCTACATACAAACGAACAAAAATCATAGACTGTGAAGAAGAGACATAGAGTGATAACAAGCACTTTGTACTTAATAAAAAATGTCCAACTGTAGAAAAAATAGACAACAAAACATCAATTGAAAAATACAAACACGACATCCAAATAAAAGCTCTCTAAAGTTACCCGCAATGTAGTAAACTATGATGATGTAAGCTCAAATAAGACAGGGAGCTGAACTTTTAGATATTTGATTTTCCAACGACAACTGCCACTTTGAAGATATCAACAAAGGTAACAGCTCTTCTGAAGAACACATCAAAACGAATGAGAAACGAGAATAACAAGGAAGTGCTCACAGACATGGCAGTCAAATTTAATAATTTTAAATGATGGTTCTCCAACGAATTTCTCTACCCACAAACCTTTTACACACAATGGGATTACTTAGATTTCTCCTTTTTCTCAATGTATACTGATTGAAAAATTGAGAGCGACCTTCATTTTCCCATGGTACAACATTATTTTCTGACAGACTTGAAAGTTGATATCTTATGAATCCACTGTTTAATACCAAAAATGCGGATTTAAAAATGTATCTGGTGAAATAAGTTTCGAAAGACAACACATTCACAATATTAACAGAGAAACCGCGAATATTTAATTATTATTATTTACAATTAGACTTTTGTTCCGTTGTGGAAAAAAAGACTTGAAGGGCGTAAACGAGGAAGAATTAGCATTTTAATATATTTAGAAAAAGCATAACATAAATTATTTACCTAAAACTTAATACTAAATAAAACTTTGCAATAAATTTTCAATAGAAAAGTTCAATTCTAATACAAGCAATTTTAGCCCAACAAAATTTTTAAAGTCAATTCAAATTGTACGTATGATTTGAATGGTTGAAATATTTCCAAACCTGTAGAAATAGCGCCTAAAGCCCAATTCAGATAAGACACGATAACCTCCTGCCTGGCTATATATTTAAATCCATGTAAAATGTTGGACCCAACAAGTTATAAATATTTTGATCAGCGTAAAATTGAAAGTTGATTTGACGCCATGAATTTGTATGTATGTCTGTCTGTTATAATTATTTTATTAAATATATTTCGAACAAAGTTTATATAGAAGGCTAAAATGTTGCAACATCTGCATTTTGCCAGTAGACAGGTTAAGTTCGTGATTTTAGTGGCATTATAGACTGCAATTATTTTGAATTTCGAATTGAAAAACCTTTATACCTTCACCTATGACAGAAATTTTTTTTCAATTCTACGCTCCGTATGACGTACATAAAACGGGACCTCCCTTTTTCTGTATTTTGCTGATAATAGTGACATTATTCAACGCAATTGTTTTAAATTTTTTATTTGAAGGTCAAAAAGAGTACTGCTAATCAGAACTAAACACACAGATAATCTACATACAAAACAAACAAAACATAGACTGTGAAGAAGAGACACAGAGTGATAACAAACACTTCGTATTTAATAAAAAATGTCCAACTGTAGAAAAAATAGACAACAAAACATCAATTGAAAAATACAAACAACGACATCCAAATAAAAGCTCTCTAAGGTTACCCGCAATGTATTAAACTATGATGATGTAAGTTCAAATAAGACATAAACAGGGAGCTGAACTTTTAAATTGAATACATTTATATCGGTTATTTTAGATTACACGTAGTTAAAAATACCATCAGTTGAAGTATTTGGGTGCAGCCTAGAAAAAAATACTGTTTTACGAGGCGCAACAACAATTAACTACTAAGAAAGCGGTTGATTAAAGTCTTCATGTCATACAATTCTAGTATTCTATGCAAAAATGCCGTACAACACATCATTTGGAAGAATGACGTCAACGACAAAAATGTTTCCTTAATTGTCAAAGAGAAGAATACTCTATATCTATTGTATTATTTCTGTGTATTATTAGGAAAAAAGCAGATAGGTTCGGCTGGACCGAACTTTTAATACCCTCCAACATTTTGAAGGAACTTGAAAATTTTCAAAAAAAAAAAAAAAAAAGCTTGGACCTGCGTAGGCAATTTTCTGTCATAGGCTGTAGTATCCATTACGAACTTCAAATACCAAATTTGAAACAATTCCGGTGAATGAATTCGCTAAAATCATCAAAATACCGAATATCGGGAGGTACCGTTATATGGGGGCTATACGAAGACGTGGACACGCATAAACAATTTTTTGTCATAGGTTGTAGCATCTATACGAATTTTACATGTGTCTGTAAAATTTTAGCCTTCTATATCAAGTCGTTCGATAAATAGCGTGATTACAACAGACAGACAGGCGGAAATCGGCAAATCGAATTTTAAGCTGATGAATAATATATATACTTTGTTGGGTTTGACATGAGTATTTCGAGGAGTTACAAACGGAATGACAAAATAAATATACCTTCCTGGTGGATGGTCTTGTTCCTTTTTCCGAGTTGAGGCCTGATAGTAACTTAAATATTGTTTTGCGCAGATGAAATATTATATACCAGGTTTCACTATATATATGAGCATAAACAGAATACATACATTACGAATGTAATTTCCTAAAAACTATTATAATTAGATATTAGTTTTAATACAATTATATTTGAAATGTATTTACAACAGTGGATATTATGTTATAGTAGGACACATGAACAAGTTCTGTCCAAAACACTATGCATTATCAGTGGAGAAGCAGAAAATCTACATACAAAACGAACAAAAATCATAGACTGTGAAGAAGAGACACAGAGTGGTAACAAGCACTTTGTACTTAATAAAAATGTCCAACTGTAGAAAAAATAGACAACAAAACATCAATTGAAAAATACAAACAACGACATCTAAATAAAAGCTCTCTAACGTTACCCGCAACGTAGTAAACTACGACGATGAAAGCTCAAATAAGACAACTAAACAGGGAGCTGAACTTTTAGATATTTGATTTTCCAACGTCAACTGCCACTTTGAAGACATCAACGAAGGTTACAGCTCTTCTGAAGAACACATCAATGCGAATGAGGAACAAGAATAACAAGGAAGTGCTCACAGACAAGGCAGTCAAATTTAATGATTTTAAATGATGGTTCTCCAACGAATTTCTCTACCCACAAACCTTTTACACACAATGAGATTACTTTGATTTCTCCTTTTTCTCAATGTATACTGATTGAAAAATTGAGAGCGACCTTCATTGTAGTTATCATTTCCCATGGTACAACATTATTTTCTGACAGACTTGAAAGTTGATATCGTATGAAACCACTGTTTAATACCAATAATGCGGATAGTTTTAAAAATGTATCTGGTGAAATAAGTTTCGGAAGACAACACAATCACAATATTAACAAAGAAACCGCGAATATTTAGTTATTATTATTTACAATCGAGTACAAACGGGTAAGTGGAGGGTACATAATCTAATTTATTATCACCTGAGACCCAAGAAACATTAGGAAGATTAAAATCACCCATGCAAATCAAAGTTGAGCTATCTGTAAGCAAAGAGGATACTTTTGCAATAAGATCAGCGTGATTTAAGTAAGTTTCAACCCCTGAATTGCGTGTAATATAGAGAAGGTTATATAAATTGTATTACCAAAGAATATTAGCTTTGCACAAACAAATTCATTATTTGGGTCGACAAAAATATCGACAGCTTCCAAAGGAATCGAGTGGTGGACTGCAATCAGAACCCCACCACATTTTTTATTCAATCTATCCTTTCTGAAAATTAGATAATTATCGGGAAGTATTTCTGTATCAAGAATATCAGGTTTGAGCCATGTTTCAGTAAAAACAATTATTTTATGTTCACAGTATAAACTGTTAAGGAAAACATTACTCAATTTAGTGTTTAAGACCACTTACATTCTGATATGGTATAGATATGACATCATTTAGTTTTTTGATACTGTTGGTATATTCACAGATCTAGGGGATTTTGTACGTTCTCTGAAAACAAATTCCTTCACTAAGATACCATCGGGCCTAAACGAGTTACTGGCAATAGTAAATCTACATACAAAACAAACAAAAATCATAGACTGTGAAGAAGAGACACAGAGTGATAACAAGCACTTCGTGCTTAATAAAAAATGTCCAACAGTAGAAAAAATAGACAACAAAACATCAACTGAAAAATACAAACAACGACATCCAAAGAAAAGCTCTCAAACGTTACCCGCAATGTAGTAAACTACGACGATGTAAGCTCAAATAAGACAACTAAACAGGAGCTGAACTTTTAGATATTTGATTTTCCAACGTCAACTGCCACTTTGAAGAAATCAACAGATGTTACAGCTCTTTTGAAGAACACATCAACACGAATGAGAAACAAGAATAACAAGGAAGTGCTCACAGACAAGGCAGTAAAAGTTAATGATTTTAAATGATGGTTCTCCAGCGAATTTCTCTACCCACAAACCTTTTACACACAATGAGATTACTTTGATTTCTCCTTTTTCTCAATGTATACTGATTGTAAAATTGAGAGCGACTTCATTGGAGTGATCATTTTCCCATGGTACAACATTATTTTCTGACAGACTTGAAAGTTGATATCGTATGAATGCCCTGTTTAATGCCAAAATTGCGGATGCGGATTTAAAAAAGTATCTGGTGAAATAAGTTCGAAAGACAACACGATCACAATATTAAGAGAGAAACCGCGAATATTCAGTTATTATTATTTACAATTAGACTTTTGTTCCGTTGTGGAAAAAAAAAGACTTGAAGGGCGTAAAAGACGAAGAATTAGCATTTTTAATATATTTAGAAAAAACATAACATAAATTATTTACCTAAAACTTGATACTAAATAAACTTTGCAATAATTTTTCAATAGAAAAGTTCCATTCTAATACAAGCAATTTTAGCCCAACAAAAATTTTTAAAGTCAATTCGAATTGTATGTATGATTTGAATGGTTGAAATATTTCCAAACCTTTAGAAATAGCGCCTAAAACCTAATTCAGATAAGACACGATAACCTCCTGCCGGCTATATCTTTAATCCATGTAAAATTTTAAGTCGATTTAAACGCTGGCTGGCTGCATGTCTTTCTGTCAGTTGTAATCAATATATAAAATTATTGAATAAAATATACAATCCACTGCATTGGTATAAAGTTCTGCATCTGTTGTTTAATTTTTATACAATCCGCCATACTATGGAGGGTATATTTACTTTGTCATTTCGTTTGTAACTCCACGAAATACTTATGTTGGACCCAACAAGTTATATTTTTGATCAGCGTAAAATTGAAAGTTGATTTAACGCCGTGAATTTGTATGTCTGTCTGTTATAATTATTTTATAAATATATTTCGAACAAAGTTTATA